>NC_041391.1:383963172-384079411 GCF_002162155.2 Triticum dicoccoides
CCTCCCCCCGTCCCCCTCCACTCCATTCGCTTGGCCAAAGCCGCCTTCCCCGCCGCGCCGATACGTCGGCGCCGCGGTTCGTCGAGGGGACGCACAAAGATCCTCTCGCTCCCACAGTGCGCTCTCGTAGACTGCCGTCCTCTAGCCGCGCCGCCACCGCTGGCGATGTTCTTGTGGAGGCGCATGCCGGTCAGCGCTGCCACTGCTGGCGACGTTTGTGTGGAGACACACGACGGTCAGCTTCTCCCATGGTACGCGCATTCTAGACTGAGGCCCCGTGCATGTGGGTGTAGCGCTGAATGTTAGCTGATAGACGCTATTAGTCTCACTGTTTGCCTAAGTAGTTTACAATCAATATGCTCTGCTTAAGAAGCTTCCTTGCCCTATTCTGCACTCAATCTGCTTAGTTGAGATGGCATGCCAAGGCCGATTAGTTGCTAAAATATCATGTCATATATATATTGTGATGTAGATTGCCATTGTCCAGTAGCCAATCTGTTTGGTGAAATAGCTCTAGACCGTTTTATACCCGATCTTTGTTGTTGCGATGGCCTTCGATAGTTCGATGGCTGTGTTCTCGGCCTCATTGACTGCTGAAATAGCCTGTCATAATTTGGCACTCAAATCTGTTTGCTGAATTAGCTTTACATATATTTCGTTACTTAGATCTTCTCGTCCAAATATCTTGCCATAGCTTTAGACATCAACCTAGGTATTTTTTTTCTGGATTTCATAAAAAAGCATATATGTTTTTCCTATAATATCTAGTAGAAGAACTAATTTGTATGTCTAACAGATGCACATGACTTGGATAACTTCTGCTCAAAGATTCTTTGCTGCATATGTCGAGGGGGTTGAAAACTTCATGAACTTTATCAGAGCTGAGTACGGTGGTCCGAAGTCAGATGTGCTCTACCCATGTAGCAGTTGTATGAATTTAGTTACAAGACCCCAGTCAACTGTGCAAAATCATCTACACTTGTATGGGATGTCGGTCACATATACTAGGTGGGTTCATCATGGTGAATCTGTGAACGTCAATGTTATTAACTACGTGGAAGCAGCAGATCACCATCTTGATCTGCCTGATGCTCAGGTGGAAGAGGAGGAGGAGGTGGTGGTGGCGGAGCCAGTGAGTTTGACCAACATTGAAACAATGCTACGAAATGCTCATGCATTCCGTGAACTTTCACCTGCAGAAAAAAATGGTGGGCCCGCATGTTGGAACAATGCAACGTGGCTGTCACCCCAGGAAATAAGTTGTCAGTATTCTCAGCTATGGTCACTTTTCTTCAGGTGAAGACATCTGAGTGGATGACCAACAAATCATTCATTGCGATGTTGGCTGCTTTCCACAAATCTTTCCCATATGCGTCTGAGCTGCCACACACCTATAGTAAAATGAAGAATTTCCTTTGTGCAGTTGGAATTGGATATGATATGATCCATGTTTGTAAGAATAATTGTGTTCTGTTCCGGAAGGATTATGCCAACTTAAGTGAATGCCCAAAATGCAAATCATCAAGATGGAAAGATGGCAATGCTGTGAAGAGGATTCCTCATAATGTTCTGAGACATTTTCATGATGCAAAGGTTGTTTCATGATGCTGAAACAAGAGAGGATGTACCGTGGCATTCTAGGAACCAGGATACAGAGATCAGAATGTAAGGGCATGTACAATGGTTCTATCTTAGCAATGCCACATAGGATAAATGATGAGGTGGAGGAGAGAGAAATCATAAGAAAAGACTTGCCTTCTCTTATTTAAGAGAAGACAAGAGATGATTTCTTAGCACAATATGTCTCACCATATTTTTAGGAATAGCTAGTTATTGAAGATAAGGCTAAGAGATGATCCATTGTAGACATGTTTTTGTTCATCTCTAAATTACATGCAAAATTTAAGATAAGACTATCTTATCAACCATTATACATGTCCTAATGAGCCATCCATCTCATGGTAGTGAGTGGAAAAGCTTCAATCATAGCATGTGCCCAGTGCTTGTTATCCCTTACAAAATGCCTCCAAATGTCTGCACCAAAGAATCAAACTACATGATGGCCTTGCTCATCCCAGGTCCAAAAAGTCCTGGAAAGGATTTTGATTTGTTCATGGAGCCTCTTGTGGAGGAACTTCAATAGCTATGGAGGGGTGTTCTCACTCGAGACCTATATGGCAGCCCACCAGCTGATTTCTTTCTGCGTGTTGTTATAATTTGGTGCATCCATGATTATACGGCTTTGGGCACAATGTCAGGGCGAACGACACATGGTTACAATGCATGTGTTCGCTGTGACAGGAATCCGCTGTCATACGCAATACTTAGCAAGATCTGTTACATTGGACACCGTTGTTTCCTTGCCAAGGACAAGCCGCATCCTAGAAAATACCGAAGACATGTGTTCAATGCAAAGCATCAAAACCGTGATGTGCCAAAGAGGCTCACCGCCGATGAGTTTCAAGTGGAATTATAGAAGGTCAGGCATATTACAATAGGAAACCATCCTGGTAATGGTAGCGGGAAAAGGAAGCATGGCAGGGTAGAAGAGAGATTATTGTTTACCCGTAGGTCCACTTTGTGGGACTTGGAGTATTCGAAAGATTTGGATCTGTGGCATAATCTTGATGTGATGCACATCGAGAAAAATATATGTGACAACATTATCGGCACACTTCTTAATATTGAAGGCAAGACGAAAGATACCTTAAAATCTAGGATTGATTTGACACACCTGGGTATCAGACAGGATTTCAGGTGCAAGATGAAGGTAAACCACGGGATATCGCACCAGCTGTGTACATCTTGGACAAGGTAAAAAGAAAAGAATTCTGCGAGGTCCTGTCACGTGTGAGATTCCCACATGGATTTGCTTCCAACCCTGAAAGGAGAGTCAGTGCGGATGGAAACAAGGTACAAGAGTTGAAAACTCATGACTGCCACGTCCTACTTCAAAGGGTTTTACCTGTTATCCTTAGAGGATTGGGCCGCCCTGACTTATACAGAGCAGTTGCAGAGTTGGGACAATTCTTCAGGGAACTCTGCAGTAGAAATATCAAGATAGATGCTTTGGAGCATCTTAGAGACAAGATACCAACTATCCTATGCGACCTTGAGAAGATATATCCTCCAGCCTTCTTTGATGTGATGGTGCATTTGGTTGTTCATCTACCTGATGAGGCACTACTTAGATGTCCAGTACAGTATGGCTAGATGTACCCCATTGAAAGGCGGCTAGGCACTTTCAAGGCTATGTTAGGAACAGAGCTAGACCCAAGGGTTCCATTGCAGAGGCCTACATTGCTATAGAAGCGTTGACATTCTGCTCAAAATACATTGAAACAGTTGATCAGCTTAGCAAAGAGGTGGGTGAAGACAATCCCGGGCTCAATGTTTTCAATTATTCTGTTCGAGTTACAGGGAAGAGTCGACAAGAGGACAAACCTAAAGTTGGACAAAATGGTTTGGTATGTCTTGAATAACTGTCCTGAGATACTACCTTATATCAAGTAAGTGCTAAGTACTGCAGCTTATACATCATAATCTACTAAACTTGTAGCACATTCTTATATATTTAGATGTTTGACACGATCACTATGTTGTGCAACATCTACAAAAAGGAGTTACTGCCGAAAAATCCAAGAAACATTGACAAACTGGTTATGGCAGGATTTGCGAAATAGTTCAAGAGCCATGTAAGCTTTTGAATTGCACTGTCAGTTTTTTTAATATATTGAGTACATAAGATGATCAGCTTGTCTATTTTCTAAGCATAGGTTAAGAAGATGCGGGAGGATGGGCAGGCAGTTGTTGATGCCCTTTACTCACTAGCAATGGGTCCTGATACTCGGGTAAGACATTCTGAATCTTGCATTGTTGGAGATGTGCGCTACAACACCCTTGCACGAGACGAAGGCAGGAAGACACAATACAGTGCCATCATGAGCACGGATACATATGACAAAGATACAACTGAAATGTATGCTAACATAACAGACATTGTTCAGTTGTAGTATATCTCAAGTTTCAAGGATCATTGATGTGTGGTTCTGTTGTGCTGCCCTTGGGATAACCTGTTTTCCAGGATCGCAAAACACAGAGCTGATGATTATTTCAAATCCATCAATATCAAGGTAGCATACCAGACCAACGAGTCTTTTATTTTGGCAAATCAAGCAACACAGATATTTTTCTTGGAAGACACATTTGCACGTAGCGATGACTGGAGAGTATTGCAAAGGTTTGAGCAGAGGAATTCGTTTAATGAAGTTGCACAACAAGAAGATGCTTACACTGCTCCTAATGTACAATATAACACAGATGTTCCTAATATCTTTGAGAACCATCACGTCAATGACACCGGCGAAAAGATTGCCTGTCATGTTGTGGACATACAAGAGTTGATCAAGAAGAAGTCAACGTTCGAGGACATTGAGGACGAAGAAGAAGATGACACCATGAGGAATTACGATTCAGACTGATAAAAATGGCAAAGATGTTGACGCTACTGCTGCGGATGATGATTACATTGCTTTTGTCATATTTGCCTGTCAGAAGACGTTTTTTATCTACTATGTGAAATTGTGTTTGCTATGACAACTAAAACCTGATGAACATGTTGTTTAGTATTTTGCTGTGAGAACATCACTTGTTATGTATGCTAATTTGTGTTTGGTGATTGTATGACGACTAAAACATGATGACATTGTTGTTTAGTTGTACTCATATTTGGCTATGAAACTTGAATTTGATGACATAGTTTGCTGTTGGACTGCAATTTGCTCGACGTCTTCGAATGAGAACAAAGCTGACCCGACAGGGCCTCTGCTAATTTATTTATATATTACCAAAAGGGCCTCTGCTATTTATTTATTTATGAGCAAAAGGGGATACCCCCTGATTTCTGTTAATAGAAATCATTAGATGTTCACAACACTACGCCTAGCCTGCTACACAGGTTTCATTCATTACTAGTTTCAGCAAAGTGCTCATGTCATAGCCACTGAATACATCACGAGTGCTACATACACTGCAAATAAAGAGACAATCATCCTACAGAGCACATCGATTTTGCCCATTATCTTCACAAGCTCTTTCATCTCCTCATTGCTGTCAAGGCCGTTCAGCAGTTGTTGCTTGGCCATAATCCGAGGAACTTCATCTTTAACCTTCTACTCTTCATCTTCCTCTTCTGCCATTTCTTCAGTTACTTGTCCATCACCCCCAACCTGCTAGTATTGGGATTCCTCGGCTAACCAAATAATCAGCGTAGTTGCATTCCCCCACATCAGCAACTTCCAAGAAATACAAATCACACGAATCTTCCCTTTTCTGCACGAATCAAATTGGAAGATCATCAACCAAACTATTAAAAAAACAAGCAACTAAAAGCAGCAGAACAACACTTAAACATATTATTACCCCATGATTCGGGCATTTGTAGAAGACTCGGCCAGGGTTGAGGATTGTGGTTGAGACGCGACGGATGACTCTGCGTGATTTGCAGCATTGGCACCACACCAACAGCAGCGGGTTGCGATGAGCAACCGGCTGTGATGCGCGTGCCGGCGGGGGTGTGATGAGACCCACAGGCGATGGTACGGGTGGCAACTTGGCCCTATCTGGTTGTTGCCTGCTGAAGAGTAGGTGGACGAGCAGCGAGCGGATATGGTTGCTGCGGCCAAAGCTTCTGATGCTAGGCATAGTAAGTAGAGAAGAGGAGAAGCGAACATTGGATATGTCAGATTCATTACTTCTAGAGTAGCATAGAACCATATATAGTCATAGTCTAGGTTTGAATTCGAACCAGCTACAGGAGCACGTCTCTCTTTTTTCTAAAATTCAGCAACGTCTCTTACTGGTACACTAGCTTGTTCTGTACGCCTTCTCAAGTCTTTGATTTTCTTTCCCTTTTTTGCGAGGAAGGAAGGAGGACAAAATTGAGAGTTCCTGGACTCGAACCCAAGACCTCTCGGTTGAAAACCAAGGGTCCTAGTCACTTATGTGGCGAACGTTCCCTGGGAGGAGGACGGCAGATGAACGCATTTTCCTTGCAGTTTTAGTTGCGACACAAGATCGAACGGTCGCAGTTTCGGGAATGTTATCAGGCGAACGAGCCTACTTTTTCTTTTCTTCCTATATATAAAAAAGTATGCTACTTGGTGTCGGCTTAGTCAACAAACGATTGTGCCAACCTTGACCGTTGGATTGACATTCAACATCTGTCATGTTTCTTCAGTATCTTCTTCCTCGAGCTGCCAAAGCCAAACCAGCGCCGGCGGGACCGCCTACTCCCTCCTCCCACGGCTGGATGTGCTGCCGCGCACGCATCATGGCCACATTGCACCCTAAAACTCTGTGCATCTTCCCCGGCTCTTGTTCATTCCCATCCGAGGCCTCACCATCGTCCTCCGACTTGGTCCGCTCACCGCGGCGCCGCCCTCCGGTGTTGTAAACATGGTCAACAACTGAGAGGAATAAGGAGATGACTGTACATGGTGAGGATGACAGTAGGGACCCAGCAGCACGCGCAGTAATTTTGTTTTTCGGGACGGAGAAGGGTATCAACTAGGTTGTGCGGGACCTGTGGCCCATCTATCCTATGCTTTTATTTCATATGTTTAGCACATGACCAGCCCAGTTTGTTTTTTTCCTTTCTGAAAATTGCTAGCCAGCTATTTTGTTTTTTGCAGAATAACCAACGTAGGCCTACTTGCTTTTCTACGCTGCTGGGTCGGAAATCTTTCAAGATGAGGAGGGATGCATTTTGCCCAGAAAATGGGCTATAAGTAATAAGAAATGGGCTATAAGTAATCATAAATGGGTTGTAAAATGAAAAAATACAGCAAACAGGCAATTAGTTCCAAAATACTTTTTTCTTTCGGATTTTGATATTTTAAATTTCATTGTTTTTGTGTGGGTAAAATTTCATTGAATTTAAATTAAGGTATATTTAGTTTAGAAATTTATTTGAATCTGGCAAGAAAGTTTGGGTTGTATGCTATTTGGCACAGATATGGAGGCTGACTTGTGGGTCTACAAGGTTGACGTGTACGAAAGGCTTTGTCAACTTAGTCCACAAACGATTCTAGCAGCAGTGACCGTTGGATGTTAATCCAACGGCTGTGCTGCTTATTCAATATATGATCTTCTTGCTCCAGCTGCCCAAACCAGCGCCGGTGGGACTGCCTGCTCCCACCTCCCGTGGCCGGCTGTGCTGCCGCACAAGCCGCACCGCCCCACCCTACTTCATTGCTGGCCAGGCCATTCCTCTACTCACCCACACCTCCTGTTATTTTCCGCCGACGGCAGCCGGACTAGTAAACCCTCGTACTCCCCACCGCGTGGGCAACCATTGTTGGGTCTTCCCCGGCTCCGTGTAGTTCCCTTCCTAGGCCTCATCGTCGTCCACCGCCATGGTGCTCTCGGCGCGGCCTAGTCAGCGTGGTCAATGAATGGCATCCATCGGACGTGGACTGTACGTGGAGAGGCTGACAGCTGGGTCCACGGCCGCAGACAAGGAAATGCCTCCTTATTACGCGCAAAATAATGATTCCTCCACCTGACATCTAGGACCCACTGGAAGGGCCTCTATATTTCCCGAAAAAAATGTGCCCCCCGCTGACAGGTCGGACCCACCAGCTATCTTCGCACGCAAGGAAGTGCCTCTTTATTACGCACAAAAAAAATGAATACTCCCCCTGCCAGCTGGAACCCAGCATAGTGGGAGGCTGACTTGTGGGCCTACCAAGTTGACGGGGATGGAGGGCTTTGTCAACTTAGTCAATATGAACGATTCTAGCTCCAGTTACCGTACGATGTTCATCCAACGGCCGTAGTGCTTCTTCAACCTCTGGTCTTCTTGCTCCAGCAGCCCAAACCAGGGTCGGTCGTGCCGCGTGCTCCTGCCTCTCGTGGCCGGTTGTGATGTCGCGGAGGCTCACCGCCCCTGCTACTCCCGCCGCTGGCCAGGCCATCCCTCTACTCACCCACACCCCCTATTATTCTGCAGCGACAGCAACCTAACACCGCAGCCGAAGCAGTGAACCCTCATACTCCTCTACGTGTGGGCATCCACTGTCGCGTCTTCCCCGGCTCCGCGTCATCCCCTTCCTAGGCCTCGCCATCGTCCATCCCCCTGGTGCTCTTGGCGCGGCATGGTCAACATGGTCAACGAACGACTTCCATTGGAAGAGTACTATACGTTGATAGTCTGACAGCTGGGTCCACGGCAGCCGGAAGGAATTGGCTTCTTATTACGCGCAAAATAATTATTCCTCCACCTGACAGTAGGGACCCACCGTACGGGGAACCGTATTTCACGAAAAAACATTTCCCCCCTGATTGGTGGGACCCACCAGCTACATCTTCGCACGCAAGGAAGTGCGTCCGGGGCCAAAAAAACGATTCGCCCCCCTGACTGCTAGGACCCACCAGCTACATCTTCGCACGCAAGGAAGTGCCTGACAGTCGGTACCCACCTAGTCGATGCGTACGTAGCGTTGTCATTCTGGTCGCGAACGTGTACGTACATACTGGTCAATGTAGAGGCGCACACGTGTCGTAGTAGAGGCGCGCACGTAGCATGTACACGTACGTACAACGGCCAGTGTGCAAGAAAGAAAATACGGCCATGTACGTACATACATGCAGGGTCTCGAACGCCTACTCGCGCACACGTACGGCCAGGGCTCATGTACATGGCTGGGTCAGAATGGAGAAACTGCATCGTCGTCGTGTTCATCGGGAGGCAACGGAATGCGTCGTGTTCATCGGGAGGCAACGGAACGCATGGGAGCGAACCGGCTTGGACGGAACAACCGATGGAAATGAGGCCTGGCGTACCGCAAAATGGAGGAAACAACCTTGTGTTTGACCGTCCGTGTTCGAAACGGGATGCTGTTCATCGGGAGAGGTCTGGCTTACCGCAAAATGGAGGAAACGGACTTGTGTTGGACCTCCTATGGTCGAAGCAGGGTCCTGTTGGTCCGGAGAGGTGTGGCGTACTGCAAAACGGAGGAAACGGACTTGTGTTGGAGCGCTACGGTCGAAATGGGGATCCTGTTCATCAGGAGGGGTGTGGCTACCGCAAAATGGGACTCCACGGGATACTGTTCATATCTACCGTCGACCTCCTCTAGCCTCCACGGGCTACTGTTCATCCACCATCGATCTCCTCCAGCCTCCACCTGCGACTGTTCATCCACGGGCTCCTGTTCATCCAGCCTCCATCGCGCGCTACTCCACTGGCTACTGTTCAACCAGCCCTCTGCATGGGCTCCTGTTCAACCACCCCTCCACTTGCTACTGTTCATCCACCCCTCCACCATCTACTGTTCATCCAGCCCTCCACGGGGTCGTCCTATTCATCCAGCCCTCCACGGGGTCCTATTCATCCAGCCCCAACCGGCTCGATCGATCGGGGTCCTGTTCATCCAGAGGCAACACCATGGGGTCCTGTTCATCCACCCCCACCGGGACCTATTCATCCAAACCCCCCCAGCAACACTCACTATTCATCAAGGGAATGAGGCAGTAGGGTTCGATCGGCTTCAGTTAGCAGCAGTAGCAAAGGAATCACTCGGGATTAGTTACGTAGCTAGTGCAATCGCTCGGGTTCAGTTAGAGCCCAACGCCTCGCTTGGGTTCAGTTAGAGCCCAATGCCTCGCACACACGCGCGTACGTGTATGAGAGAAATGCGCATCGCTTGGCCCCCGACCACCCACCGTAACCGGGAACTCCCCGAATTTTCCTTGCCCTCGCTTCTACCACGGTTTTTTCCGTCATGGACAGCCCAAAGAATGTCATGCAGCTGCGTCTCCAGCCCACCCAGGACGAAAAGCCCATTTTCTGTCATGATTTTTTGTCATAGAAGTAAGAGCCCACCACATCTATGATGATGCCAGGTTTTGTCACAATTATCGACATAGAAGTGTCATAAGTATGACAGAAAAAACTTCGTTCGGCCCAAAATGTCACGGATGTGTCTTTTTTTGTAGTGGTACGTTGTATCATACACTAGTATCGTATGCATGATACTATAGTATATATGATACTTCCCTACTATACAAAGGCTGGCCAAAGTGGCGGTATATATCATAGTCGACAATACCATGCACTCGGAAAAATAGCAAGTATGTTGATGAGGCAAAGAATTAAATATAGTGAGGGTTAGACCGTTAGAGTAACATATAGGTAGACACCGTATCATGTTAAATGTGATGCTAATTTGTGTCATGCATGGCAATAAATATAATCTCTGATACTATATATACTCCATGTATTATACTATGCGCTATAATTGAAGGTAGTATCATACACTAGCTATAGTACATATATGCATGATATAGTATATGACACTCTCCACTATGAGTATCCTAATTAAGTATAGCCTAACTAAAACACCCACATGTAGTCGTAGTAGGGTTTTGACTTTATATGCACTAAAATGCAAGGTAAGTGCAAAGAATGACTTAAACATAGCAGACGACCTAAATGAGTCGAAAAATCAAACCAAGGGTATATCCGCGATTGTTTACCATGATTTTTTTCGAGGTGGAACAATGTAGAGTAACTGACGATTTGTAGTCGAAGTGCCACATCTCCTTTTTGGAAACTATGATCCTTGTTGTGAGATGCTCCGATATGGAAGGTGCAAGCAGCAAAACTTGTGCCAAACTTTACCAATTTTTTTCCATGCGATCATGAGGGCACGCCACAGTGGCACAATGATTTTCGTTATTTTCGGAACTCTATATACATTTCCTGAAATTAAAATACCAACAAGGCCTACGCTTCTGGTCGCACGCTACAGCCAAACTGTTTGAAGTTTTTTCTCGTTTCTCGCACAATGAATGAAAAATCGCAAAGCAACACCCAAATGATCTTGCGCTAACCTGCACGTGTATTCGCGACTATATATATATAGAAATTAAACGAGATCTCTTTTATTTTTGCGTATTCAAAGTTTTAGATTGCTAGTGAGGCCTCCCGCCTGGTAAAATGTACAAGAAAATTGAAACATAGGGTACAATCGTGATTTCTTACCATGGGAAACAAATTTGGAGGCGAAACGATGAACTCATGTTTTCATACAAACAAAAAAATGTTGTTAGTTAATATAAATGTTTTCAAATAGCACACGGTTCAGTCACAAAAGTCGTGTGTCCACGTAACCGTGGCCAATGCCCCTGCCACACGCACAATCTGAGTCATGCGTTCTGATTGGCCAGTATCCAAACCCCACGGATCGTACGTCTGCACCGTTGGATGCTCCCAGATCAAATGGCGATTTCCATCCCTTTCGACCGCATATGCAGTTCTGATTGTGATTTTTTATGCGGTTCCTCCTCCGACGACGACTCTTTCACCACCCGGGTATGCTGTTAGTTAATGTAAATGTTTTAAAATAGCACACGGTTCACTCACAAAAGCCGTGTGCCTACCGAACCGTGGCCGATGCCCCCCCTTTGCTGCGCGCGTGATCTGGCGCGTGATCGTACGTCTGCACCGTTGGATGCTCCCAGATTGAACAACAATCCCCATCCCTTATGGATGCAGTCCGCCTAGGAATTGATTTATATGCCAAAATGCACGGTAAATGCCAAAAAATGACTTACATATAGCACACGAGACCTGAAATGCACCAGCAAATCAAACCCGTGGTATAATGGTGATTGCTTAACATGGGAAAAATTTAGAGACGAAACGATGAATTCACGTCTTCATTTTGAAATTAGTACGTCTTCATTTCAAATGAAAATTTTCTCTTTGTGCACACGAGCGCTTAGAGGCAACTGTTTGCATAGGCCTTTCCGTGTGGCGACTAGGGATATTTTCCACCCTTTTCACCTAGGCCACCAACACCCCCCCATGGCCCACCCGCGTTTCACTCAACTAGTCCACCCAATCTCCATCGTTAGCTCCCCCTCCCCCAGATCCACAGCAGAACCCTCTCCGGCCCCGGCGTGCTCACGCCGGCCGTGTTCTCGCTCTTCGGCGTCAAGCCTACCTCCACTACCGTTCCCAACACGCGGCTGCCCGCGCCTCGCCGTCTTCATTTGCTGCCAGCCACCCTCGACCATATCGATGTTGTAATCCTCGCCTCTCCTGTGGTCCGGCCGGGTTTGCATTAAGAAGCATGTTAGTTACTGCTCTCCATCGCGGTGAGGCATATTTCCTTGCAATCCCTCTTCCTATTTCGTTCCGTATGTTCCCAAATTGGCTATAAAATAATGGAGAGCATATATATGTTAATTATCTACCTTCCTAACTAGTACCTATAAGCTGTATTTGTTCCAATAAGTTACTGTCGATTTACAGATCGCGGGCGCCTGAGTCACACAAACTTAACAAATTAGCCATACATTTTCTAAATTATTGCATGGCATGTTTAGAAAGCTTGATACCAAGTTGTTGGATTTATGCTTATCCTCCTTTCCTGAGTGTCGTATGTGCTCTCTGTAGACGATGAATAGCAACGACAACACTCATGCTTCAGCAGATATATCTTCATCTGATTCCGGCAACCCTAGATCTTCAGAAGATGATTAGGGATCAAGTAATCTTGAACGGGATAGAGCTACAGCAATTACCCTTCCGGTCAGGACACGGAGGTACGCTCCAAGGAAGCCCACACACAAGCCTAAAGGTGTATATGAAGTAACTGAGATCGATTTAAAGTCTTGGGCTCCAACTAAACCAGATAAAGCATGCACGAGGTTCTGGAGTGTGTGTGTATTTGCTGGCAGGGCAAGTCTCAACATAAACCTGCTGGGGTTTCGGAAGGCTGACACAGAAACACGGCGACGGATAGCCCGGGAGATCATGGATCACTTCAACATTCTAGAGCAGTGGAGAATGCAGGTGGAACACGCTACACTGAAGAAGGCTAGGGATGCTTGGAGAAACTGGAAGCACGTGTTGTACAAGAAGTACTTGAGTGAAAGCAAGGACCCAATCCCCACATAACCCCAAATTACAAAGGCAGACTGGGCAGGATTCAAAAGGGTTAGGGCAACTAAAGTGTTTGCTAAGAGTTTCAAGCACTCGGAACTTCAGAAGAAGAACACACCCCCCACCATATGGGTGTGGCGGGATACTATGGCATGAAACCGATTTGGGACAAGGAGGACAAAGAAGTAGTAGCAGTGGGTGGGGAACCGACCTTTAGTGAAATCAGGGGCGAACACGCCAGAGACTACTTGCAGGCACGTGCAATGAGGCGTGATGACGGAACTTATTACTTTAAAAACTGACATGATGAAGAACAACATCAAGTGATGGTAGAGGCTTCCAAGATCCCTGGAAGGTTCTACAGAAACTCAGGGCCATGTGACATTCTGTCCATTGCTCTGGAAACAAAAGAGCCCCCTGGCTGTGCAAGGGGTATTGGTGTTAATGTCCCGCACAAGAGGGTTGTCACACTCAGCAAAGAAGAGAGGCTCAGCATGAAAAAAGCGAAGAGTGAAATGAAGAAGAATGAATTGTATGAAAGGTTGAGGAAGGAAATGTATCAGGTTGTTTAAAAGGATCTTGAGCAGTCAATGATGATTGGGAAGACTCTAACACTGACAGATAGCCAGCAGATGGGAGGGGAGGTGGGCATGGAGGATGCTGCTTATTGAGCGACAACACAGCACAAGAGTAGCTGTGCATCAACTGACCCCAGTGACACTGCGACTACAGCTGCTCGTGATGATGCTATATCTAATCTATCTGGAATGAAAGACATACTGAAGGGCGTGCTTACACATTATGAAGGTACATTAAAATGTGCAACAGCCTAGGTTTGCCCACCCTTCTTGGAAGAGGGCCTCTTGTTGGACAATGTGCCATTGAAGCCGGGCTGTGTGAAGTGCTACGTGACTGAAGTAAAGCCTGGATTCAATGAATTTTCCCTCAAGAATGTCCTAGGAGACTTTGGTGAGGACAGGACCTTGGGAGAAACACTGTTACATCACATCCAGTGGCCATGAAAGGAAATAGAGTTCATCAATGAGATCCCTGAAGCCCCGCCAAGAGCAACCATTGTCGCCCCTCAATCGGTGATGCTCTCCTTGACACAACAGCTCTCACGTGCTTCTCCCAAAGAACCTAATACTCGTAATCTGACGGTTGATGCATCAACATGTGATCAGCCGGCCCAACTTTGTGGCGTACATGCCATGTCATCGTTCGCCCTGAAGCAGCCGGTGGAAACGCCTACAACTGCTGAAGACACACCACCGGTTAAGATGTCGGCCGCTGAAGCAGTGGGGGGAGACCCAGCTGCAGCACATGCTCAGTAGACCAACCTGGTGGAATGGACTGCTAAGCAGTCTGATGCTTCGAAACCACCTGCTAAGCAGTCTGTAGGTCCAGAACCGACTACTTATCAATCGTCTGTCCACAGTCGCGTGATTAGCATACCAATGCATCAGCACTTCCTGCTCAGCAAACCAACATGTTGGCACGGCCTCCTCAGCACACTGACCAGTTGGCACCACCTGCGCAGAAACCATACTTAGCTTCAACGCATGGTCAGTATTCCGATTGTCGGTGTACAAAAGAATGGGTACTTCTGTACCCCTTACTAGTGTACGGGTAGTCGTAGCCACGCCTATGGCAGGGCCTAGTGAGGTAGAGGAAGGAAAAGTCCGAAGGCCACCAAGACAGACGGTCGAAGCACGAGGGGCAAGGGGCAAGCTGGACCGCCCCCAGCAAGAGCCTTGCCGGGATAACCTGCACCAATTTTAGCAAGTCCATCACCCTTGGAGCTGAGAGCTCCAACACCATCGACAATGTTAAGACCAAGATCTGGAGAGTGCATGCTCGATGACATGGAAATCCTCATAAGGATTGACGACCCACAGATCCGTGTGGGACTAGAAGACGAAGATCCCCGGCAAGACCCTTGCCGGGGATGACTCCAAGGCCTCCGGCAAGCCTTGCCGGGGACGATCGCTAGGCCGTGGCCAGACCCGCGCCCGGCAAGGTTTCGCCACCTCACCACTTCTCTAGTGTGACAATAGGCATGCCAACTAAGAAGGCACCTGTGTGGTGGCATGCAAATCTTCGTGGAAGCTTACCATTGCGCCAACGCAGCAGCTGGTTGGCCAGCGTGGCACTGCATGCCTTGTCAACCTAGACGCGCATCAAGGTGAGGAGGAGCGGCGAAGGATGAGATGGACTCTTTTGCCGTCCCCAATAAAGCGAGACTACACGTAGGCAACGCATTAAATGCGCTTTTCCTATGTCGATCGAGCAATAAGCTCATACAACTGTAGCTTGCCACCTCCTGTGTGCCACTATGGCAAGCCCTTCGCATATAAAGGGAGGCCCAAGGAATACAGAGGGGGGATTCAGACTTTTGGACAAAGCACGCTCCATAGCTAGTTCAAAAGCTCAAGAACACACATATAACCAGACAAGCAGGTCTAGGGTATTATGCATCTTTGCGGCCCGAACCTGTATAAAAATCCCCTTTGTGCTAACGGCTCGACCTGCTATTCGTGCAACTAAACCCCCGCCGAACGTAGAAGGGATCCTTGTGACCCCATAGGTGATCGGTTTCCCCGACATCTTTGGTGCGCTAGGTAGGGGAGTTAGCTGTGAGAATCTGGTATGTAGGTTAGTGCAGTAGTTTCTTCGCCGCCATGGCTTCGAAAAAGAAGACGACCGCAGCGAGCCGCTCCGCCCGCACCAGCGCGAACGGGCGACATGGTGGGAACCGGTGGTGGAGGAGATCGAGATCGTCCACACCATCTGAATATGAGAATCCAGGTAGACGGCGTCCTCCGTAGCGGCGACGGTGGTCAGCATGCCACTGTGCCTAGGGATGGAGTCGTGCTACCTGCGGGTGGTGCGAGGACCGCCAAGGGCAGGAGGTCGACCTCGCCAACGCACGTGCCGTGGTCCTGTCAGCTCGTGCGCGACGAACCGTGCAACGATGTTGAAGACCCCGGGCGCCGCGGCGGCAAAATCCCTCAACGTCACTCTCAAGACATGCAGGGCCAACATGCGCGCCATGATGCTGGTGAAAAAAGCGCGCAACCGCGAAATCGTGATGGGACTCCTTCTAACATAGTTAGAAGTCTGAGTTCCTCCCATTCCTCGCACTTGTCGCTGTCACCCACGCGAGCGGAAGCGCTGTCACAAGCGCAGCTGCTCCTAAACTTTCGTCCTTCCTTGGAGAAGCAAGAAGAGTGGAGGGCTGCTATCCAAAGCCTTATTGGCCATGCCAACGGGGATGGCCACTGGGGAGCAAGCTCCTCGCGGCGGCGGAACGACGAGCCAACGTGTGTAGGCAGTGGAAGGGTCGAGGGCGCCGCAACCACGGTGCACTCCCCTCCACCACAGTCGGCTCATCGGGGTGACGCCTGGGATAACGTGTCCACGGCGTCATCAGACCCATGGACACGCCGTGACCAACGTCAAGTTATTCGAGATCGCCTCAAGAAGGACGCCGGAGTACTATCGAGCAGTGAAGGGAGGCACGTCACCAGTCTGATAGGCGTGCTGGGCCTACTGCGTACAAGCCTGCGCCGGGGGACGCTGGCGACTTGCCGTACGCAATAACATGTCCAACATTGACCCATGAGTTGCGGTAGTTCCAGTGGCCCAACACCCGCATGTTCAAACCAGAGGTCCCGGAGAAGTATGACGGCAAAACTCATCCGTCCGAGTTCCTGAGTGTTTACACCATTTTGATGCAAGCCGCCAGGACACGGGATAACAAGATACTCGCCAACTATTTCCCGTTGGCACTCAAACCCAACATCAGGTCATGGTTGATGCATTTGCCGATAGCCATCTCCTCTTGGTCCAATCTGTGCCACGAGTTTGTTGGCGCCTTCACGGGCGGCCACGTAGCTCCTGGACAGGCAAGTGATTTGCACGTGATCCCCTAGAGGGATGGCGAATCCTTGTGCAATTACATATAGAGATTCAGCCGTGTGCAATACAACATCCCCGATGTTCATCCCGCCGCTATCATTAGCGTGTTCCTTCAGAACATGCGATATTGCAAGATGCGTGAAGAGTTGGCCACGAACAAGGTTGCAGATGTTGTCGAGCTGTACGCTTTGGCTGACAGATGTGCCCGAGCTGAGGAAGGAAGGAAGTACCCCGGCGAGGATGCCGACGCGAGAAGTGAGTCAGAAGATGAAGACGTCGTCGCCCCGGCAAAGAAGGGTCGGTGATGCAACAGGAAGCGTAGGGGCAAGACCATGCTTGCCGTCGAGGAATCTGGCGACCCCGACACCGTTAAGAAGGCCAAGGTTGATGACCCCGGCAACGAGATTGCCGGGTGCAATGCCTGTCGGGCCTTGGCGGCTGCCGGCAAGTCAGAGGGCTCTGACAAGCAGTACTTCAAGATTCACCGTACCAAGGGACACGACCTCCAGAACTGCCACCAAGTGGAGCTGTTGATGGAGAAGCAAAGGGCTGAGTACGAGAGACGAGACAAGGAGAAGGTCCAAGGAGGAGCTGAAGGGTCCGGCAAGAAGAGCGGCGGCCAAGGAGGACGCGCCAACTAGGAAAAGCAACAAGGGAGGCCTGCCCGAGGCCGTGACAAGAAAGAGGATGATGATGATCATGATGATGATGACGAATCCACCGAGCACAAGTTCCAGAAAGTGACAAATGTCATGTGTGTTGATGGAGGTGCTTCATTGCATTCTTCCCACCACCAACTGAAACAGTCGGTGCATGAGATTAATGCAACAGAACCAATGGTCGACGCCCAGAAGCCGTTGAGGTGGTCCCACATGCCTATCGTTTTGGACGCCGAGGATCACCCTGATCGCACAACTGCTGTCGGGCGTTTGCCGTTGTTGGTATCCCCAACAATATGCAAGCTCAAGGTGACGAAGATGTTAGTTGATGATGTGGCCGGCCTTAACTTGATCTCGCCCAAGATCGACAAGAGGCTGCAGATCCCCGATGAGGATCTCGAGGAGACGGGTACGTTCCAAGGGATCAACCAGGGAGGAGTCAGCCCAAGGGAAAGGTCACGCTACCAGTGACATTTGTTGGCGACCTCAACTACAGGACGGAGACGATCGTTTTTGATGTCGCTGAGATCTCGTTGCCATACAACGGGATCCTTGGCCGCCCAGCGCTGGCCAAGTTCATGGCAGAATCGCACTACACATATAACAAGCTGAAGATGCCCGACCCGATGAGCATAATCACCGTCGGCTGCGATAGAAAGGATGCACTCATCTGCACCGATCAGCTCTATCAAGAGGCGGTTGCAGCGTCTGTCGCCAAGGCGCCCGTGCCTGCCACTGAGAAGAAGACTGGTAAGGCCTCAGCCGCCGGCAAGACTCCTGGCTCTGGCAAGGGTTCCTGCAGTCACTCAGGCAAATGCACCTCTTCGGAGTGTTGTGTTCCCGCTGAGGACGTGCCAGAGAGATCTACCGGCAAGACCAAGAAGGTGTCCGTCAAGGAGGATGGCACGGGCGGAGCTTTTACCATAAGATCCACCCTTGACAGCAAATAGGAAAACGCGCTCGTCGCCTTCCTACGGGTGAATGTCGACGTGTTTGCATGGCAAGCATCCGACATCCCCGGTGTTCCTAGGGAGGTGATTGAGCACCATCTTGCTATCTGCCCTCATGCACGGCCTGTCAAGCAAAAGGTCAGAAAGCAAGCTTTGGAGCGACAGGAGTTTATCATTGAGGAGACATGAAGTTGGAGGCGGCAGGTTTGGTCAAGGGAGTTCTCCACCCGACGTAGTTGGCCAATCTAGTAGTAGTACGTAAGGTGAATGGGAAGTGAGGCTTTGTATCGACTATACCGATATCAATAAAGCCTGTCCAAAGGATCCTTTCCCGTTGCCACGTATTGACCAGATAGTGGACTCCACTGCTAGGTGCGACCTGCTGTCATTCCTTGACGCTTACTCAGGATATCATCAGATCTTCATGACAAAAGAAGATGAAGAGAAGACCGCGTTCATCACCCCATGTGGTACATACTGCTTTGTACGGATGCCTTTTGGGTTGAAGAGCGCTGGTTCAACGTTCGCTCGAGCGGTCCAAATTGGTTTTGAACCCCAACTCCATAGAAATATGGAAGCCTACATGGATGACATAGTGGTCAAAACCAAGGATAAGGCCACACTTGTACCGGGCCTGGAAGAAACTTTTGCACACTTGCGCAGGATCAACCTCAAGTTCAACCCAGAGAAGTGTGTGTTCAGCGTTCCGTCCAGCTAACCTCTTGGGTTCTTTGTGTCTCAACGTAGAATCGAAGAGAATCCTGACAAGATCAAAGCAATTGAGCAGATTGAGGCGCCAAGATGAGTTAAAGATGTCCGAAGGCTTGCCGACTGCGTCGCCGCCCTAAGTAGGTTCATCTCTAAATCTGCTGAGCATGCCCTCCTCATTTTCAAGATTCTGAAAAAGGCGGGTCCAATGAAATGGACCCCGGAGGCAGAGACATCACTGCAAGATTTGAGGAGATACCTCTCCTCTATGCCAATACTGGTCGCGCCCAAGCCACAAGAGTCATTGCTACTGTACCTGGCGCCAACAAATCAAGTGGTCAGTGCTGCGCTAGTGGCACAGAGAGAAGTTGAGGAGGAGGCAACAGTAGCGGCAACGCCCTTAGGTGCAGAACTAGGTCCGGTAGGGCCCGACCCCGGCGAGGGAGGATCGCCGGCAGGACCTGATCCCGGCAGGGAGGGCCCCCCGGCAGGATCCAATCCCTGCAAGGCAATGTCCGCACAAGCAAGCGAGGTGGAACAGAAGAAAAAGGTGGTGCAGCACCCAGTCTACTTTGTCAGCTCCCTCTCGCAGGCGGCTAGGTCGAGGTATTCTGGCATACAGAAGTTGCTTTTCGGCCTTCTTATGGCCTCGAGGAAGCTACGCTACTATTTTCAAGCGGACGAGATCACCATCATCACTCGCCTCCTGTTGCAACAAATTTTGCACAATCCAGATGCAACGGGAAGGATTGTGGAGTTGGCAGGAGCTGTCAAGCTTTGGGCTCAGATTTGAAAGTACCTGCGATCAAGAGCAGAGCCTTGGTAGAATTCATAGCAGAATGGATATCCATGCCCGACAAAGAAGTTCAAGAAACCACACTTCCTGGCAAAGAGGCAAGTGGTCATTGGATTATGTACTTGGATGGAGCTTTCTCATTACAAGGTGCTGGTGCCGGCGTGTTGCTCGTCACGCCCACCGGAGAATGCCTCAAGTATCTGATCCATATGCACTTCCCCCGAGAGAGGTCGACAAACAACACTGCGGAATACGAGGGGCTGCTTGCTGGTCTCAGGATCGCGGCGGACCTCGGGACATGAAGCTTATTATCATAGGAGATTCACAACTTGTCCTCAGGCAAGTTAACAAGGATTATCAGAGCCCACCGATGGAGGCTTACGTGGATGAAGTGAGGAAGTTGGAAGAGCGCTTTGACGGTCTACAAGGAAAGCATGTTCCTCGAGTAGAGAACAACATTGCTGATGACCTGTCAAAGCGCGCTACCCTCAAGCTACCTGTGGAACCAGGTACCTTTGTGCTTCAATTAACTCAGCCATTCATCGAGTCGTCAGCAGAAAAGAAAAAGCAAAGGAAGGTGCGCCCCGGCAAATACTTTCCCGCAGAGCTCCCAGGAGCCGCCGGCAAGGAAGTTGCCGGGTACCCCAAGCTTGCCGAGGAGCAACGGCCTCCGGCAGAGTCCCAAGCTCTTGCCATCGAGACAGCCGCCCCCGCGGCCAAAGACATGCCCTTGGTCCTTGCCGTCGAGCCTCAGGCCCCAACATGGGCACATGATACAGTCCATTTCCTCCAAATAGGGGAGCTCCCTGAGGAGCAGGAAAAAGCAGAGAAAGTAGCCCGTCGGTCTAGCATGTACCAATTTTTGGATGATGTCCTCTACAGAAGAAGGCCGGACAGCGTGAAATTGAAGTGTATTCCTCGGGAGGACAGACTAGAGCTGTTGGCAGAGATACATGGAGGCATATGTGGCTCCCACATAGGGTCAAGAGCCCTTGCCGGCAAAGCATTCCGACAAGGTTTCTTCTAGCGCATTGCCCTCCAGGATGCAATGGCACTAGTAACCAAGTGTGAAGCGTGCCAATTTCATTCAAAGAAGCTTCATCAACTAGCTCAAGCCCTTCAAACAGTCCCTCTCTCCTGGCCATTTTCGGTCTGGGCGCTCGACATACTAGGCCCCTTTCCCAGTGTCGTCTAGGGCTTTGAGTACTTGTACATCATGATTGACAAGTTCACAAAGTGGCCGGAAGTGGAGCCGGTGAGGAAGGTGATAGCGCAGTCAGCCGTCAAGTTCTTCAAGGGACTGTTTGCCGTTTTGGTGTGCCAAATAGAGTCATCACCGACAAAGGCACACAGTTCACGAGTCGCACCTTCATGTAGTATATCCAGGACCTTGGCAACAAGGTATGCTTTGCTTCTGTTGCTCATCCAAGAAGCAATGGCCAAGCAGAAAGGGCAAATGCTAAAGTGTTGCGAGGCCTGAAAACAAGAACCTTCGACAAGCTGTGCAAGTGTGGAAGGCGCTGGACTGATGAATTGCCAACGGTTCTTTGGTCAATCAGAACGACACCAAATCGAGCCACTAGCCCAACGCCCTTTGCCCTGGTTTACGGGGTAGAAGTTGTTCTGCCCACAGAACTCATATACGGGTCACCTTGAGTGCTCGCTTATGATGAGCTTGAGCAAGAGCAGTTGTGCCAAGATGATGCAATCCTCCTTGAGGAAGATCGTCTTTGAGATGCTGTGCGAGCCGATCGCTACCAGCAAGCCTTGCGCTGCTATCATAGCCGCAAGGTTCATGCCCGAAGCCTTGAGGAAGGCGACCTTGTTCTTCAGCGCGTTCAGTCCGCCAAGAATTCAAACAAGTTGACGCCAAAGTGGGAAGGCCCCTATTGGGTAATACGAGTCACCAGGCCCGGCGCATTCTGCCTGGAGACCGAACATGACATTCCAGTGAGCAACTCCTAGAATATCAAACATCTTCACAAGTTTTACCCATAGGGCGCGGTTGCCGAGAGCTCCGGCAACCCCCTTTTGTACTAGCCTTGCCGGCAAGGCATGTAACCCTATGTACAGAGCCAGGCGCAGATCCTGCGCGCAGCAAGATAGTTTTTAGCATGTATAGTTTCCTGCTAGTTTCCATGTATATATATATGTGTGTGTATGCATGCGTACTTGTCCAGGACATTGTGCTACCTTAGACTCTAACAGGTGTTGGGAAACCGCCAAGGCACTGTGCCCCTGTCCTCTCCGCCTTCCGGTCGCAGTAATAATGCCCTGGCAAGAAATTGAGAAGACTACTTGGCGCGGCTTCTCCACCAACAACTCAACCAGATAAAGTTCCTCCCCTGCCCATTAATGTTCTTAACTTGTGACTTGCACATTAGAAAACATCGCCACTCTATTTAGACTTGGGTGCTCCCATTCCCGACTCGAACACTGCTTCGGTCGGGGTAGTTGCAGCAACCTTGGGTAAAAGAAGAGTTTGGCAGGGCCGGGGGCTGGACCCTACACCTGTAACCCAGCAGATGTGGTTCTCCGGCAGGCACATGAGCGCCGGCAAGGTAGCTTGCCGGGGAGACTCATTTATTTTTATTAAAGGGGCACTTTGCCCCTGCACGAACGCATACGTGCATGAGCTCCCGCCAAAAGCTCATCTTTTTTGTTGATATGCTGATGCAAGTATAGGTATTACAAAACATAAGCATGGGCTCGGTAGATTACATTTCCTAGAAAAATAAGATTTGGCAAGTGCCTACAAATTGAGAAAAAAGATAAGTGCCCCGTAATCCACGTCCTTGCCCTATTCCTCCCCAGGTACGCCAGGCCACGCAAGGTGACGAACATGAGGAACTGGGCGATGGAGAGCTTGACGAGGAAACTCCCCAACCACCGTCGCCAGGGATAATAGGACGAGGCCCCCGGCAAGGCGTGTTGCCGGGGGAGGGAGCGGGCCAGATGATGGTGCGGCCACTGGCGGTCAGCCAGAGTCGGAGTCATCGTCCTCCCGCCCGCTGTCGTCATCGTCGTTGGCGCTGTCCCCCTCGCCGCTATCGCGCGAGGAGGAGCTTTCGTCGTCGGTGGAACTCTCCACGCAACACCCTAAGTGAATTCCTAAGTTCCCGAAGACCTTGACGGAGAGCAGGTCGCTCTCCATTAACTTAAAATGGAGAATGTGCCCCTCTAAAAAGCTATGGGCACGTGCAAAGGTTTTCCACACCTGACGAAGATACATGGTGTGAGGATGGGGAAAGTCGATGTCAGCCCACATGCTACCGTTCCAGCAGCCCCTCATGTGAAGCCTCAAGGCCTGCGGGGCCTCCTGCTCCATCACCCTGGCGAACAGAGTTGGAAGCCGGAGGCGACTGCACACATGCTTATACAGCCTGATGAAGGACTCGTAGGGTTGGTCCTTGATGTGGCCGCCCATTGGAGGAGGGGCCGCCCGCGGGAGCTCAGCAGGTGCGCCTTCCCGTCCGCGTCCTCCCCGAGCGCCGCGACGACCTCGGCCCCGTCCCCTTTCTTTACCCCTCGCGGCAGGCTCCACCGCCGGAGTCTCCGGGGGAGGGGAATGTGTTGTTGAGCAGAAGGCCTCGTTGTCGCCGTCTAGGCGCCAGCACGCCCTTTTGCCATGGCGAATGAGAGGAAGATGGTAAGCGAGAAGGAGAGAAGAGGGAGAATGCAGAGAAGTACCATCCCTCTCCCCTTCTTATAGAAGAGCAGGCTGGGCCCGGGCCACCCAGCCCAAAGGACAGCCGCCCCACGCGGCCAATGTGGCCTCCGGAAGCACGGGGAACCAGAGCCAACCCGCTCCCCCAATCAACAAACTCCTGGGTTTCCGCCTCAGCGTTAATGCCCACGTCCTCTGCATCCACCGCCTACCCTTCCCAAGGCATAAGGGATATGTGGCGAAGTGGAAGGGGGCGTGAGGACAGGTGGGGAGAACGTTTTCTACCCCGCGATCGTGGGGTGTGGAGCCATGCAAGCTGCGACCCAGTCCACTTAGTAAATGAGTAGCGCCCCTGCAGATTCCTTCCTTTTTAATAAGGGAAGCACGTGTCGCCTCTTTGCTATCAACTGCAAGATGACGCAAGTATGCTGAGGCCATCCCATGCACGACCCCCACGTCACGCACTCAACTCGGGTCGTGGGGAAGTGCAACTGACAAAAGGATCGTGGCGTTCCATCTCTGCCACGCCCGCCTGCGCATCGCCTTGGGCCTGGCCCAACTAAGCCTTGCGCTTATGTGTGGCCTAGCTCCCGGGGCTCCTGTCGGTGTACAAAAGTATGGGTACTTCTGTACGCCTTACTAGTGCACGGGCAGTCGCAGCCATGCCTGTGGCAGGGCCTAGCGAGGCAGAGGAAGGCAAAGCCCGAAGGCCACCAAGACAGATGCTCGAAGCACGAGGGGCAAGGGGCAAGCTGGACCGCCCCCGACAAAGGCCTTGCTGGGGCAACCTGCACCAACACCAGCAAGTCCATCACCCTTGGAGCTGAGAGCTCTGACACCATCGACAACGTTAAGACCAAGATTTGGTGAGTGCATGCTTGATGGCATGCAAATCCTCATAAGGATTGACAACCCACAGATCCGCGTCGGACCAGAAGACGAAGACCCCCGGCAAGACCCTTGCCGGGGACAACTCCAAGGCCCCCGGCAAGCCTTGCCAGGGACGATCGCTGGGCCGTGGCCAGACCCATGCCTGGCAAGGTTTCTCCACCTCACTACTACTCCAGTGCGACGATAGGCGTGCCAACTAAGCAGGCGCCTGCATGGCGGCATGCAGATCTTCGTGGAAGCTTACCATTGTGCCGATGCAGCAGCTGGTTGGCCAGCGTGGCACTGCATGCCTTGTCTACCTGGACGCGCGTCAAGGTGACGAGGAGCGGTGAAGGATGATATGGCCTCTGTTGCCGTCCCCAATAAAGCGAGAGGACATGTAGGCAACGCATTAAATGCGCTTGTCCTACATTGATCGAGCGGTAAGCTCATACAACTTTAGCTTGCCACCTCCTGTGTGCCACTGTGGCAACCCCTTCGCATATAAAAGGAGGCCCGAGGCATACAGAGAGGGATTCGGACTTTTGGACAAAGCACGCATCGTAGCTAGTTCAAAATCTCAAGAACACACATATAACCATACAAACAGGACTAGGGCTTGATGGCTCCTTCAATCATCCACAACGATGCGATCCAGGGTGTCGTGGTTTTGTCACGGAAGATGTCCCAGGGTGAGGACTTAGTCGTGAGGCCAGCGTATCTTTGTGGTAGCTTGAGAGGGGCTGATTGGGATGAGAGACGCAGAGTGGATCAACGCACAAGACAGGGGTTTAGATAGCTTCAGGCCCCGGGAAACATCATCCGGTAATAGCCCTACATGCTGTTTGAGGCTAGGTCTCATTATGCTCATGGGGGAGTCGCCGTAAACCGGCTCTCCTAGTTGTTTCTAGCCCTAGATATTGTTTCTTGTTGCATGTCCCTCTTTCGAGAGCCCTGCCCCTCCTTATATAAGTTGAAGGGGCGGCTTACATGTAGAGTCCTACTAGGATTAGAACTAACTTATTCTCTATTACAAGTCGGATACAAGTACAGGTCTTGCTTCCTCATAAAGGAAATATTCCTCATGCCTTTTGTCTTAAGCTGGCCCACCATAATATGAGTCGGCCTACTGGGCCTTGGGCCTAGTCTTCTATGTGACCTGCCGGCGGGGTCATCCCTGAGTCGTCTGACCAGTGAGCCGCCAGACCCGTGAGTCGCCAGTCCTCCGGCGGGTCAACGGTGAAGCGCCAAGTCAGGCCAGGTCATACTTCCGGCCGGGTCATACCACGAGGTATATCCCCGACATTAGCCCCCAGTTTAATTTGGATTTATCCATGTTAAACTGATCCTGTGAAACTAACACAAAAACAACTTTGACAGATTGTGTTCCGGGTTAAAAATTCTTGTATGCCGGCACCTGATCATCCTTAATTCCTTGTGCTCCGGGTTAGATATTCTCCTGAGAAGGGACCTGATTATCCTTAAATCCAATTGTCATTTCCTTCATCTAGAAAATCCAGGTCAAATAAGCTAGCTTCATACTCAATTTGATGATGTTGGTTTCTCACAGAAAAATATTGTGAAGAATAATCCACTTGAGTCGGCTTCCAAGGCGCCGGGTTAAATAATTTTGGTCTTCAAATACTCATCTAATATTCAGTCGGCTTGAAGATGTAGAACTTGCTGGTTTATCACTACCAAAAACTGCCGGATTATAAAACAGATGATGCCGGGTCATAATTGTTGTTGACACCGGTTTATGTAATTGATCCTCCTGATTTGCTCAAAACTGATAATTTGAAGATTTTTCTCCCTTATATCCATATTACCTGTAGCCCCCAAGTCTTGAGCAGAACAAAGTGATGGTTTAAGACTTGTTCCAATAAATGTTGCAACCTTTAAGAAATCCGGTTTATTCATCTCAATCATATAAACTGAATATTCCACACATGTAGCCCCGAAGTGTCGGGTTGTCATGCTTGCAGCAACCTGGGACTTGTAATTGCTTTATGCTCATGAAAATTTCAACCAGTGTAGCCCCCAAGGGCCGGGTCATTATGAAATAATGAGTAGGGACTTTGTAGATATAACCATGTAAATTTGAACAACAATATGTAGCCCCCAAGGGCCGGCTTAGTAAGATAATACTGAGCTGGGACTTTGTATATAATTGATAATAACATCATATAATATAGTCTCCACGATGGGGCTTGAACCCACGTCCACAAGGTTAAGAGCTTTGTACTCCACCAAGTGAATAGTGGACCGTTCAATATAATGGATTAATGCTTGTGTACCTTGAATTTTTGACAGGAGCAATTGGTAACCCCCAAGGGCCAACTCATTTAGAATGTGATGAGTTGGGTCATCAATAAGTTGAGAAAAAAATGACTTTGCATTAGCCCCCAAGTGCCATGGTGCATGTTGGCAGTGACATGGGACTTGCATATTTGATATAATCCCAATCTGAATAATATAGCCCCCAAGTGCCGGGTCGTAAGCCTGCAGCGACTCGGGACTATTCCTTCCATTGTAGAATAAATCATATCCATTGATAAAAATAATAGCCGTTGCGCTAAAACGACTTTGAAAACCTCAATCATAACACTGGTTATTGATAATCACATTAGAAAACCAGCCATGTTGGCTATTCGAGATTTGAATAATATAATCCGGTATGAAAACCTCAATCATTCAATATCATCATGAAAATCCAGCCAGTTTTGGCTATTAAAGATTTGAATACCTCATCGGTTGAAAAGTAAATCCGGAGTTTAAATACCTGGCGCTCTTGGCCAATGACGACTTAATGCGCATTCATTGTAAGCCGGAATTTTTGTAACCTGGTGGCCTATAGCCCTTGAGAAAATCAATAATTGATAACCCTTTTGAGACACCAATTTCAGTGATGAGCTTGGACTAAAGCATTTATATAAGTCATAATTCTGCAAATCCTGCATAGAGTTTAAACAACATATGCCCTGGCGACTTAACGTCAAGGGCCAGGGCGGGTAACCACCCAAATGTAGTCTTACCTTGCACACAAGTAGATCACAAGAAACCTTGGCGGTTTACCGCAGGGCGGGTCATAATACCTCACATATAACCACTGTGATATTAAATTTGTACTGCCGGTTTACATGACACTGTGTAGTAAGGGTGATACCCAATCTTTAGAAGCCAATGCTTCCACATAGATGATGATTGTCATAAGTTGGCGACTTATATTCAAAAGTCAAGCCGGGTTAAGCATAAAACACTTATATACATTTGAGATATAATCGAAAAAAGGTCTCAAGTCAAACACAAAATTGTTCGCAAAAAAGTCTTAACAAACTTAAGGCTTCTGATTCGTATACGATCAGAAAACCGTTCCAAAGGGGTTGAGTTAAGATTCGAATACGATCATATAGCCCCCAGTGGCTTTGGCGTTGCCGATCAAGAGGGTACCGACAGCTATGTTCTCTTTGGTTCGAATACGACATATGTTTGAACAGGAAGCCCCCAAATGACCTTGAGAGTTGTTTAACAACATTGATTGGAATACGATCCACGTCGGACCCAAAATAGGTTAAGCTATGATTCGGATATGATCAAGAAGCCCCCTACTGAGTTTGGCAGTATGCCGATCAAAAGGGTTTCGATAGCTATGTTCTCTTTGGTTCGAATACGACCTATGTTTGAACAGGAAGCCCCCAAGTGACCATATATTAGCATTGCACCGATCAAGAGGGTACCGACAGCTATGCTTGATGAGCAGGAAGCCCCCAAGTGACCATAATAAGATAAGCCGTAAGGCAGGATACCTATGTTTGAACCGCGCATCATGGCAGCAAGTTCTTTTTTAGCAACCTTTAATTTTTCTTAGAACTCTAACTTGCGAGAGATTAATTCTTTTTGAATTGGAACTTTAAACCGGATTTGAAAGCTTCAAAAATTTGTGACGGACAAATTTACCTTGAGCCGGATTTTGAACCGGATTTGAGAGCTTCAAAAATTTGTGAGGGACAAATTTACCCTGGGCCGACTTTTGAACCGGATTTGAGAGCTTCAGTGCTTTGTGGGAGAAAGATGTCTCTTGAACCGGATTTTAAACCAGAGTCCTTATTTTGAGCCGGAAATCTTCTGACGGCTTTTAAATTTTCATCGATCTAGCAGTAATCTCCGGGGCCCGGGTTATTTTTCCCTTCAATGACCTGGAGTTCTTGAATTCATTGAAACCGGCTAATTTTGCCGAGTCATACCATTGTAGCCCCCGAGTCTGAAGACAACTCGAGGAGTTGGCTTGAGATTCTCCATATTTGACCATAGCAGAAGGTATACATCATTGGCGTTGATAGCGCGAAGTGAATCCACAGAAGGTTGAGGTGACTACGGAGGGTTATAAATGATCCTGTATG
The DNA here is from genome assembly GCF_002162155.2 of Triticum dicoccoides. Taxonomy (NCBI): domain Eukaryota; kingdom Viridiplantae; phylum Streptophyta; class Magnoliopsida; order Poales; family Poaceae; genus Triticum; species Triticum dicoccoides. Next base: position 383,992,099 of record NC_041391.1, read on the forward strand.
AGCCATGTCAGCAACTCGGCCAATGGCTCCTTCCAACTGGTTGTTTGAAGTTAACCAAACTGTAGTGGCGGCGACTTGTGCACCTGCCCATTGAACCATCCAGTGTAGACGGCGACTGATAATATATGATAATTTGCCTCTAATTTGTTGGAAGAAAACCGGCTTCCCAAGTAGTGACTTGCTCATACTCAATAAACAGCTCATCCAGACAAGTGCGGCTCGGTGTGTCGATATAGACGAGGTCGTGATACGTCTCCATCGTATCTATAATTTTGATTGTTCCATGCCAATATTATTCAACATTTATATACTTTTGGCAACTTTCTATACTATTTTTGGGACTAACATATTGATCCAGTGCCCACTGCCAGTTCCTGTCTATTGCATGTTTTTTGTTTCGCAGAAACCCAATATCAAACGGAGTCCAAACGGGATAAAAAACGGACAGAGATTTTTTTTGGAATATTTATGATTTTTGGGAAGTAAAATCAACGCGAGACGGTGTCCGAGGTGGTCACGAGGTAGGGGGGCGTGCCCTACCCCCCCCCCCTAGGCGCGCCCCTGACCCTCGTGGTCCACCCGTAAGGCGGTTGATGCTCTTCCTTTGTCGCAAGAAAGATAATTTTATGAGAAAGATCTGGGCGAAAGATTCACCCCAATCGGAGTTACGGATCTCCAGATATAAAGGAAACGGTGAAGGGGTAGAATCTGAGAACGCAGAAATAGAGAGATAGATCCAATCTTGGAGGGGCTCTCGCCCCTCCCACGCCATGGGAGCCAAGGACCAGAGGAGAAACCCTTCTCCCATCTAGGGGAAGGTCAAGGAAGAAGAAGAAGAAGGGGGCTCTCTCCCCCTTGCTTCCGGTGGCGCCGAAACACCGCCGGGGGCCATCATCATCACTGCGATCTTCACCAACACCACCGCCATCTTCACTAACATGCCATCACCTTCCCCCTTCTATCTACAGTGGTCCACTCTCCCACAACCCACTGTACCCTCTATTTGAACATGGTGCTTTATGCTTCATATTATTTTCCAATGATGTTTTGCCATCCTATGATGTCTGAGTAGATTTTCGTTGTCCTATCGGTGATTGATGAATTGCTATGATTGGTTTGAGTTGCATGTTTTATTATTGGTGCTGTCCTATTGTGCCCTCCGTGTCGCGCAAGCGTGAGGGATTCCCGCTGTAGGGTTTGCAATATGTTTACGATTTGCTTATGGTGGGTGGCGTGAGTGATAGAAGCACAGACCCGAGTAAGTAGGTTGTTTGTGTATGGGATAAAAGGTGACTTGATGCTTTAATGCTATGGTTGGGTTTTACCTTAATGAATCTTTAGTAGTTGTGCATGCTTGCTAGAGTTCCAATCATAAGTGCATATGATCCAAGTAGAGAAAGTGTGTTAGCTTATGCCTCTCCCTCAAGTAGAATTGCAATAGTGATTACCGGTCTAGTAACATAGTCAATTGCTTGGGGACAATTTCACAACTCCTACCACCACTTTTCCACACTCGCTATATTTACTTTATTGCATCTTTATCTAAAAAGCCCCTAGCTTTTATTTACGTGTTCTTTGCTTTCATGCAAGCTTACCCGGAAACACCTACAAAGTACTTCTAGTTTCATACTTGTTCTAGGTAAAGCGAACGTCAAGCGTGCATAGAGTCGTATGAGTGGCCGATAGGACTTGAGAGAGTATTTGTTCTACCTTTAGCTCCTCGTTGGGTTCGACACTCTTACTTATCGAAAGAGGCTACAACTATCTCGTATACTTGCGGGTTATCAAGACCTTTTTCTGGCGCCGTTGCCGGGGAGCAATAGCGTGGGGTGAATATTCTCGTGTGTGCTTGTTTGCTTTATCATTAAGTAATTTTTATTTGTTGTCCTTAGTTGTTTTCTATCTTTAGTCATGGGTAGGAAACGCAAAATATCAAAAAAATTAGTTGTACCTACTGCTCCAATGGTTGAAGAACCACTCAAAATCTATCACACTACTAAAGCTTTTTACTTGGATCATCTTCGATCCCTATGTGCTCGTGCTGAAACCCCAACTAGCTTAGTTGAGGGAATCTTTAGATGAGCATGCTTGTTATGTGCGACACCGTATATCTGAAAAAGGGAAACTATTATGGGGTCAAATTCAACGTTTACAATGCTATGCTTGGAATTTATGTTGGGAATATGATTTTACTTGTTGTTCTGAAAACCCTAAAAAACACCTTCCCTACCAATGTGAGTTTATTGATAATGGGATCTTATCCTAGTATGCTAAGGGTGTTTATAGTTACTATCATGTTCAACAAATTGAATAATTTGTTGCTTTTAAGGGTGCTTTTGAGATTGCTTCTTTGATTGAAAAGTATGATGCTACTCTTTACAAATCTGAAATTTTTGCCATACTTGAATATTGTTATGAGAATTATGCTTCTAATGCCTATGTTAAACAATATATCGAGGCTTACCCCGCTGTCCAAGAAGAGACTAATATTTTGCAGGAATCTATGGAAGAAGAAATTGATGAAACTGTGAGCTCATTGGATGAAAAAGATGATGAGAAGAGCGAAGAACAAAAGGAGGAAGAGCGGATTGATCACCCGTGCCCAACTTCCAATGAGAGTAACTCTTCAACTCATACACTATTTAATTCCCCTTCGTGCTTACCTAAGGATGATTGCTATAATGATTGCTATGATGATTGTTATGATCCCGTTGGTTCTCTTGAAATATCCCTTTTTGATGATGCTTGCTATGCTTGTGGTCAAGATGCCAATATGAATTATGCTTATGGAGATGAACTTGCTATAGTTCCTTATGTTAAACATGAAATTGTTGCTATTGCACCCACGCATGATAGTCCTATTATCTTTTTGAATTCTCCCGAATACACTATATCAGAGAAGTTTGTGCTTATTAAGGATTATATTGATGGGTTGCCTTTCACTGTTGCGCATGATGATTTTGATAGATATAATATGCATGTGCTTGCTGCTCCTACTTGCAATTATTATGAGAGAGGAACTATATCTCCACCTCTCTATGTTGCCAACACGATAGAATTGCAAGAAACTGCTTATACTATGCATTGGCCTTTACTATGTGTGCATGAATTGTTCTCTTATGACATGCCAATGCATAGGAAGAGAGTTAGACTTCGTTGTTGCATGATATATGTTACTTTGTGCTCACTACTAAATTACAAATCATTGTTAATTAAAATTGGCTTTGATATACCTTGGGATCCGGGTGGATTCATTACTTGAGCACTAAATGCCTAGCTTAATGGCTTTTAAGAAAGCGCTGCCAGGGAGACAACCCGGAAGTTTTAGAGAGTCATTTAACTCTGTTGAGTGCTTTCATATAGTTTAAAAACAACAAAAATAAAGAGGGGAACCCAAAACTTTTCAAAAAAGAGAAGTGAAAGTGAGAGAGACGAGCATTGTGAAAGTGGGGGACGTCCTTAAACTTGTTTAGGCCCATGGGAACTTTGTGAATCTTAATTACAGAAAATTTTCAATAAAAATAATTATCCCCTTGTATATTTCCATTGTATTATAAAAATAATGTGCCAATGTTTGCCTTTAGGATGTTTACAATGCTTGTTGGTTTGTACGGTGCAGGACAGAAACTTTGGCTGTAGTGCGCGATTTTACATTTTTAACAGGAACGTCAATTGGTTATGATTCCTTTTGAACTGTCTTGATATACAACTTGTTTATTGTTCCTAATTTTGGTAGAATTTTTGGGGTAGTAGAAGTATGGTGGATGTTCAGATTGCTACAGATTGTTCTGTTTTAGACAGATTCTGTTTTTGATGCATAGTTTGCTTGTTTTGATGAATCTATAAATTTATATTAGCGGATTAAGCCATGGAAAAGTTATATTACAGTAGACACAATGCAAAAACAAAATATGAATTGGTTTTCAATAGTACTTAGAGTGGTGATTTGCTTTATTATACTAACGGATCTTACCGAGTTTTCTGTTGAAGTTTTGTGTGGATGTAGTGTCTAATCGAGGATGTTTCAATGTGAGAAGAAGGAAGAGAGGCAAGAGCTCAAGCTTGGGGATGCCCGAGGCACCCCAAGTAAATATTCAAGGAGACTCAAGCGTCTAAGCTTGGGGATGCTGGGGAGGCATCCCCTCTTTCTTCAACAAGTATCGGTATGTTTCGGATTCGTTTCGTTCATGCATTATGTGCAAGTCTTGGTGCGTCTTTTGCATTTAATTTTCACTTTTCTTTTATGCACCATGCTGGTATGAGATAGTCCTTGGTTGATTTATAGAATGCTCATTGCACTTCACTTAGATCTTTTGAGTATGGCTTTATAGAATGCTTCATGTGCTTCACTTATGTCATTTGAAGTTGGATTGCTTGTTTCTCTTCACATAGAAAACCGCCATTTGTAGAATGCTCTTTTGCTTCACTTATATTTGTTAGAGCGTGAGCATATCTTTTGTAGAAAGAATTAGACTCTCTTGATTCACTTATATCTATTTAGAGAGATGACAGGAATTGGCCATTCACATGGTTAGTCATAAAATCCTAAATAAACTTGTAGATCGCTGAATATGATATGTTTGATTCCTTGCAATAGTTTTGCTATATAAAGATGGTGATATTAGAGTTATGCTAGTGGGTGGTTGTGGATTGTAGAGACACTTGTGTTGAGGTTTGCAAGTCCACGTATGGTAACCGTTGTGTGACAAATTTGAAGCATGGGGTGTTTCTTTGATTGTCTTCCTTATGAGTGGCGGTCGGGGACGAGCGATGGTCTTTTCCTACCAATATATCCCCCTAGGGGCATGCGTAGTAGTACTTTGCTTTGAGGGCTAATAAACTTTTGCAATAAGTATATGAGTTCTTGATGACTAATGTGAGTCCATGGATTATACGCACTCTCACCCTTCCATTATTGCTAGCCTCTTCGGTACCGTCCATTGCCCTTTCTCACCTTGAGAGTTGGTGCAAACTTCGCTGGTGCATCCAAACCCTGTGATACGATACGCTCTATCACACATAAGCCTCATTATATATTCCTCAAAACAGCCACCATACCTACCTATCATGGCATTTCCATAGCCATTTCGAGATATATTGCCATGCAACTTCCATGATCATCATATTCATGACTTGAGCATTCATTGTCATATTGCTTTGCATGATCGTAAGATAGCTAGCATGCTGTTTTCATGGCCTGTCCGTTTTTTGATGCCATTGCTACGCTAGATCATTGCACATCCCGGTACACCACCGGAAGCATTCATATAGAGTCATATCTTTGTTCTAGTATCGAGTTGTAATGTTGAGTTGTAAGTAAATAAAAATGTGATGATCATCATTATAGAGCATTTCCCCATGAAAAAAAAGAAAAAAAAGGAAAGGCCAAAGAAGCCTAAATAAAAAAGGGGGGCCAAAGAAGCCCACCCAAAAAGGGGCAATGTTACTATCTCTTTTTCCACACTTGTGCTTCAAAGTAGCACCATGTTCCTCATGTAGTGAGTCTCATATCTTGTGCTCCAAAGTAGCACCATGTTCTTCATATAGATTGTCTCCTATGTTGTCACTTTCATATACTAGTGGGAATTTTCATTATAGAACTTGGCTTGTATATTTCAACGATGGGCTTCCTCAAATGCCCTAGGTCTTCATGGGCAAGCAAGTTGGATGCACACCCACTTAGTTTCTTTTGTTGAGCTTTCATACACTTATAGCTCCTAGTGCATCCATTGCATGGCAATCCCTACTCCTCGCGTTGAGATCAATTGATGGGAATCTCCATAGCCCGTTGATTAGCCGCGTCGATGTGAGACTTTCTCCTTTTTTGTCTTCTCCACATAACCTCCATCATTATATTCTATTCCACCTATAGTGCTATATCCATGGCTTGCGCTCATGTATTGCGTGAGAGTTGAAAAAGCTGAATCGTGTTAAAAAGTATGAACCAGTTGCTCGGCTTGTCATCGGGGTTGTGCATGATGGGGGCATTTTGTGTGACGAAAATGAAGCATGGCCAAACTATATGATTTTGTAGGGATAAGCTTGCTTTTGCCTTGTTGTTTTCAAAAGACATGATTGCTTTATTGGTACGCTCGAAGTATTATTGTTTTTATGTCAAATGATAGACTATTGCTTTGAATCACTCGTGTCTTAATATTCATGCCATGATTAGCATATGATCAAGATTATGCTAGGTAGCATTCCACATCAAAAATTATTTCTTTTTATCATTTACCTACTCGAGGACGAGCAGGAATTAAGCTTGGGGATGCTGATACGTCTTCGTCATATCTATAATTTTTGATTGTTCCATGCCAATATTATTCAACATTTATATACTTTTGGCATCTTTTTATACTATTTTTTGGGACTAACATATTGATCCAGTGCCCAGTGCCAGTTCCTGTCTGTTGCATATTTTTTGTTTCGCAGAAACCCAATATCAAACTGTGTCCAAACGGGATAAAAACGGACGGAGATTTTTTTTGGAATATTTATGATTTTTGGGAAGTAAAATCAACGCGAGACGGTGTCCGAGGTGGTCACAAGGTAGGAGGCGCGCCCTACCCCCCCCCCTCCCAGGCGTGCCCCAGACCCTCGTGGTCCACCCGTAAGGCAGTTGATGCTCTTCTTTTGGCGCAAAAAAGATAATTTTATGAGAAAGATCTGGGCGAAAGCTTCACCCCAATCGGAGTTACGGATCTCCAGATATAAAGGAAACGGTGAAGGGGTAGAATCTGAGAACGCAGAAACAGAGAGATAGATCCAATCTCGGAGGGGCTCTCACCCCTCCCACGCCATGGGAGCCAAGGACCAGAGGGGAAACCCTTCTCCCATCTAGGGAGAAGGTCAAGGAAGAAGAAGAAGAAGGGGGGCTCTCTCCCCCTTGCTTCCGGTGGCGCCGGAACACCGCCGGGGGCCATCATCATCACCGCGATCTTCACCAACACCACCGCCATCTTCACCAACATCTCCATCACTTTCCCCCTTCTATCTACAGCGGTCCACTCTCCCGCAACCCACTGTACCCTCTACTTGAACATGGTGCTTTATGCTTCATATTATTTTCCAATGATGTGTTGCCATCCTATGATGTCTGAGTAGATTTTCGTTGTCCTATCGGTGATTGATGAATTGCTATGATTGGTTTGAGTTGCATGTTTTATTATTGGTGCTGACCTATTGTGCCCTCCGTGTCACGCAAGCGTGAGGGATTCCTGCTGTAGGGTTTGCAATATGTTTACAATTTGCTTATGGTGGGTGGCGTGAGTGACAGAAGCACAGACCCGAGTAAGTAGGTTGTTTGCGTATGGGATAAAAGGGGACTTGATGCTTTAATGCTATGGTTGGGTTTTACCTTAATGAATCTTTAGTAGTTGCGGATGCTTGCTAGAGTTCCAATCATAAGTGCATATGATCCAAGTAGCGAACGTCAAGCGTGCGTAGAGTCGTATCAGTGGCCGATAGGACTTGAGAGAGTATTTGTTCTACCTTTAGCTCCTCGTTGGGTTCGACATTCTTACTTATCGAAAGAGGCTACAACTATCCCGTATACTTGCGGGTTATCAGGCCGCGAGAGACAGACGGTAAAGACAATCGTAATATCGGAGGCGGCATAGACAGGTGAACCGGCCGTGGCGTTGTAAGCCGGTGCGGATGGGCAAGTTGTCCTCCTTGTTGTCGGCATGGTCGCGAGAGACGGCCACAGCGTTGTAAGCCGGTGCGGGAGTCCGTTGAGTAACGACGACCACCTGTGATAATGATGTTGGCGTACCTCCACCTCCGCGGTATAATATCACTTTTTGTCATAAATAATTGTCCTACATAAACAATATTGCAGACCAAGGCAAAGATAAACTTGGTCTTTGACAAAAACAACATGTGCCAATAAAATATATTTTAGATGCATACCACCTGACTCGTCCGAACAGTAAATGAGTCGGCTGCGGCGTTGTAAGCCGGTGCGGACAAGCGAGTCGACCGCCGCGTTGGAAGCGGTGCAGACGCGTGCGAATCGGCCGCGGGCGCAGACGACGAGTAAACCGCGTGCGTTGATGTAGCGGGGGTGACGACTCTCTCGTCTGCGCTAGTGCAAAAAATAATATTGGGGCATGTCCCTTTGCGACACCTTTGTAACGAATAATAGTCCTGCGAAAAAATAGCACAGACCAGAGTAATTGTTCTCAAACAATTGAATATGTACTGATAACATATATAAAAAAGATAGCACCTGGTATTTTTTGTCGGATGATCGTCGATACTGGTGTTAAATAATGTTGGATATTGTTGGATAACACTATGGCACTAGAGTAGTACTACTCCCGTTGCTATCTCCTTGGATATTGAGCTTTGAGGAGAAGTGATAAATAGAAATTATGCTAACTCCTTCTGTATCTAAAAGTGGAGATGGCAGTGGCCAGCAAACCATGTAAACAACCGGGACATTGTGGGCTACCGCTGATGAATTTTTTTTAATATGCGACGCCTCTATTACTGCCCTTTCCACGCTTGACGGACTGCTAATGATGATTTTTTAAGTTCCATAGGCTTCTACATGACCATTCCTCCTTTTCCTTTCTTTTCTCCATCAAGGAATGGAACGCCTGGATGGCAGCTGGTGTGAGCGCGGCGGGAGGTGGAGCAGCTAGCTCGGGGCGAGGTCGTCGGTGGCAGCAAGGCGCACTGGCGGCTCGGAGGAGGCGAAGCACACTAGCAGCTCGGCACAGGTAGAAGTGGCCTGACGCGGCAGCGGGGGCAATGGAATCAGCCAGTCGCGGCTCTGGTCGAGGCCCACGGCAATCTGGCCGCAGTAATGGTGGTGCATCAACGGAGGCCCTGTCTCCGTTTGTTTCCGGGTGACGGTCAACTCGGTTGACTCCCGTTGGAATCCTTGTCTTCGTCTCCTTCCCTTCTCCGTTTTCTTTTATATAGAGTCCGATTAGTAATGATGGTATGAATTAGGGTATCCTCCCTCCTCCACGTAGTGGCTTGTCCTCTTGTCCACATATTCTTGAGCAAAGAAGGAAAAATCCCCTGGGAATCCGTGATGTACCCATAAAACTTGCCTTTTGGAGCCGAGACCGGGTCTCTACGGGTCTTCGCTGATTCTGCTTCCTGGAGATGACCCGGCGCAGTTTTGCGCACTGCAAACATCACTGCTGGCCCATCGCGTGAATCATCTTTTACTACGATCCGATGATTTTTGTTGTTGTTGTTGCAAGCATCCGTCGAGTAAATAAATCCAACGTACCAAGAATTCACCCAGTGCTTGTATGAGGGATTTAACTGATGTACAAATTCCATGTGACCTCCAGGTGATTGGACAGTAGGAAATGCAAGATGCCTCCGGACGTGGCTTCCTGCGGCATATAATTAGAGCTGAGCCCTAAAACTTTTTTTCCTTTCAATCTCGACTGATGAACACGGAGTAAATATAGATCCTTCTGATGTTGGCTCTCCTTGATCCGGCCAATCACAAGCTTCTCGATCCCTTGAAGATCTCCCTCCAAGAACTCAACACCACCGTGCGCGAGCCCCACGGTGGGCGCCAACTGTCGTGGTTTTGTCATGGCAGATGTTCTAGGGTGAAGACTTAGTCGTGAGGCCAGCATATCTTTGTGGTAGCTTGAGAGGGGTTGATTGGGATGAGAGACGCAGGGCGGATCAACGCACAAGACAGGGGTTTAGACAGCTTCAGGCCCCGGGAAACATCATCCGGTAATAGCCCTACATGCTGTTTGAGGCTAGGTCTCATTATGCTCATGGGGGAGTCGCCGTAAACCGGCTCTCCTAGTTGTGTCTAGCCCTAGATATTGTTTCTTGTTGCCTGTCCCTCTTTCGGGAGCCCTGCCCCTCCTTATATAAGTTGAAGGGGCGGCTTACATGTAGAGTTCTATTAGGATTAGAACTAACTTATTCTCTATTAGAAGTCGGATACAAGTACAGGTCTTGCTTCCTCGTAAAGGAAATATTCCTCATGCCTTCTGTCTTAAGCCATCCCACCATAATATGAGCCGGCCTACTAGGCCTTGGGCCTAGTCTTCTATGTGACCCGCAGTCGGTGTCATCCATGAGTCGTCTGACCAGTGAGCCGCCAGACACGTGAGTCGCCAGTCCTCCGGCGGGTCAACGGTGAAGCGCCAAGTCCGGCCGGGTCATACCGCGAGGTATATCCCCGACACAGGGTGAGGTTTTCCTCCCCGGACGGATCTTCATATTCGGCGGCTTCGCACTGCGGGCCAATTCGCATGGCCATCTGGAGCAGATCGATAGGTATGCCCCTGGTCAACAGGTCAGGTTTGGAAGCCTGAACTACACCGCCGACATCCGAGTAGACTTGATCTTCGACGGATTCGAGCCCATCACAGGTGCGCCGAATAGTCACGATGTGCATAACTTTGATCTGCCATTAGACGGTGTTCGGGAGATCACACCTGCAGCTGCCCTGGCTCTCAATCCGGAGCAGATCGTGACATCCGAAGATGGGTGGATGGACCCCGCCACGGAGGCGGCACACTCAGCGGCGATAGAGCCGAACATAGACTTCGCCTCCAATGAGGTCTACGTCGTCGGACCCCCGGACTCGTCTCCGGCCATAGGCTTTGAACCGCGTACATCCATGCACATTGAATTTGATTTGGCACCGATCATGGAGTTTACCTCCGCGGATATATTTCAGCACTCGCCCCTTGGCGACGTGCTAAATTCGTTGAAATCTCTCTCCCTGTCAGGAGACTCTTGGCCAAACTATGTCCGGCTTGAGTGGGAAGAGGATGACGAAGAAATTTATTCCCCACCCACCACCCACTTAATAGCCACTATCGATGACTCAACCGACATGCTTGATTTCGACTCTGAAGACATCGACGATATGGACGACGATGCCGGAGAAGAACAGGAACCACCGCCCATAGGGCGCTAGACAGCCACCTCATCATATGATATATACATGGTGGACACATCCAAAGAAAACAACAGTGAGGAACGGAAGGATGCAACGGAGGATAGTCCTCTCGAGAAGCAACCAAAACGCTGACGACCGCGCCGCTCTAAATCCCGCCACAGCAAAAACAACGATAGCGGCACAAGAAAGAATAATACCCCGGTCGACTCCAAAGGTAACAATGACCCCATGGACCCAGCGATGGAGTAGGATGAGCCAGGGGATGGCGAACACAGTCCGGGGCCGCTGTCCGAGCATAGCGATGGCAAAGACAAAACCATGAACCTGTCTCCGGAGAGGAGAATAGTCTGGACGACAATGTACTCATCATCCCGGAAAAGCATTTGGAGCAAGAAAACCTCCACAAAAGGCTTATCGCCACCGCGAGGAGCTTGAAGAAGCAGAAGCAAAGGCTTAAGGCCGCGCAGGATACGCTCAACCGCAGATGGAACAAAGTGCTCGACACTGACAAAAAATACGGTGGCGATCGCCACACAAAGAGCTACCCAAAGTGCAAGCTGCTGCCTGAATTCGATGACAAGGTTGTAGAGCCCATCCCGCCAAAAAATAATACGGCCGATTTGCCGGGCTGACCACACCGTGGCCGAGACAAATCGACTAATGACGCCGCACACAAGTCAGCACACGATCCGCGTGAGCATCTGGACAAAAAAGTCGGTATGGCCAGGTCCATATACGGATCTTGGAAGTGTGCCCCTACGTAGGATCAAAGGCACCAAAACGACTATACTGGTCGAATACCGGCTCGGAATCAACACCGAACACTACATCCGTCGGAAACATGCCACGACACATCCAAATAGGGGTGCTGCACACCCCCTGTCTTCACCGATGAGGTGCTGGATCATGAATTTCCAGAGGGATTTAAACCCGTAAACATAGAGGCATACGACGGAACGATAGACCCTGCAGTCTGGATTGAGGACTTTATCCTTCACATCCACATGGCTCGCGGAGATGATCTCCACGCCATCAAATACCTGCCCCTCAAGTTGAAAGGATCAGCTCGACACTGGTTGAAAAGCCTCCCCGAAAACTCAATTGGAAGTTGGGAGGAACTTGAGGATGCTTTCAGGGCCAATTTTCAAGGGACCTATGTCTGACCTCCGCACGCAGACGATTTAAGTCACATAATCCAACAACCTGGAGAGTCAGCCCGTAAGCTTTGGAACAGATTTCTCACCAAGAAGAACCAAATCGTTGATTGCCCGGATGCTGAAGCCTTAGCGGCTTTCAAACACAGTGTCCGGGATGAATGGCTTGCTAGACACCTCAGACAGGAAAAACCAAGGACAATGGCAGCCCTAACAAGCCTTATGACCCGCTTTTGCGCGGGCGAAGATAGTTGGTTGGCCCGCAGCGGCACCAGCAACCCAGGCACATCCGAAGTCGGGGATGGCAATGGGGAGCCGCGACGCAATAAGGAGGACAACCCAGACAACACGGCCGTAAACACTGGATTCAAGGGCTCTCAGCCCAGTCAATGGAAAAAGCCATTTAAAGGCAGCAGAGATGGACCGTCCAGCCTAAACAAAATTCTGGACAGATCATGTCAGATTCATGGCACCCCCGAGAAACCTGCGAATCACACCAACAGAGAATGCTGGGTCTTCAAGCAGGCCGGCAAGCTAAATGCCGAACACAAGGGAAGGGAGCAGCCAAGTGAAGACGAGGATGAACCGCGCCAGCCGAACACTGGGGGATAGAAAAGAAAATCCACCAGAGGTCAAAACAGTAAACATGATTTACGCAACTCACATACAAAGAGGAGGAGCAAACGCGCACTCCGAGACGTATACGCTGTAGAGCCCGTCGCTCCCAAATTCAACCCATGGTCGGCCTGCCCGATCACTTTTGATCGCAGGGATCATCCGACTAGTATCCGGCATGGAGGTTCGGCTGCCTTGGTTCTCGACCCAATAATTGACGGATACCATCTCACCCGAGTCCTTATGGACGGCGACAGTAGTCTTAATCTGATATATCAGGACACTATCCGCAAAATGGGGATAGACCCGTCAAGAATTAGCCAAAGCAGTACTACCTTTAAAGGAGTAATACCAGGCATAGAGGCCCGCTGTACGGGCTCTCTAACATTGGAGGTTGTATTCGGTTCTCCCGACAACTTTCGAAGCGAAGAACTAATCTTTGACATCACTCCATTCCGAAGCGGCTATCACGCACTACTCGGAAGAACGGCCTTTGCTCGTTTCAATGCAGTACCGGATTACGCTTATCTTAAACTTAAGATGCCTGGTCCACATGGCGTCATCACAATGAGCGGAAATATAGAGTGCTCCTTGCGTGCGGAAGAATATGTGGTGGCTCTAGCAGCCGAACCACTGAACGGCCTCTCCATCCCGAATAAATGATTGGTCCTCAAGACCACAGATACGACTAGACGTGTCCGGCACACCACTAGTTGTAACAGCCCAGATAAACCTGAGCTTGGTCGACGAATACGCCCCCATATGTGGTGCTAGGGGCTGCCCGCATGTAAAAGGGTCCATAGTTCGACTTGACCCTATTTTACACAATAGATTGAATTCTCATGGTTCATTAAGAATAACTAACTCTTCACACGATTACACCAGATTCTTTTACCTGGGTTTTTATTTTTTTACAGATGATCATCGTGCTACACCCTTCTAGCATACTGCACAACAGAGACAAAGGCGCAGACATGCAGCAGGGCCCCGTTCAAAGGTTTCTTTTTAGATTAAGACCCTATATAAACCTTTTTTATTGTCTCTTGTTGCTTCACACCCTCCGGGTACTCAAAACAACCGAGAGGGATACCGGCATTATTGGCAAGCTTTTTCGTCACGCCAGATTAATGCATGTACCTGGAAATTCAGGGCTCATTATCGAGGGCGGTACTCAGCCTAATATATGTTGTAAAGTCCGAATACCTTAGGGAGTGTTCGGCGTCGTGAGTTTGGCCTTATATGCATCAGCTCCGAATCATGTCTTTGGTCAATAGTTGGGTTTGCCCGGCTCCCGTGTTTTGCTACCTTATGTTCCGCTCTATCGGCTAAGGTGGCACCGGGAGAACTACTGCGATTGTGCCCTGGTTCATCTGGACGAGCACCTCAGTAGAGAAAGCCGAAAACTGACTGTCATGATAAAGCAAGAGACTAGTCAACCACTCGATGACTCAGCGGAATCTTCGTGATTCCTCCGCATTAACGAAGGACCGGTTTCCCGGTCACGTATGTACATGCACCGTATTCGGATGAACGCGGATGTACCAGGGGCTACATAGAAGCCCCACCGTCAAACTCCTATGGCTAAGTGAAAGTGTTAAAGCTATATAGTCCGATTGCCTTGTTCACCGCGCTATCACCTCCTTAACGGACCAACATGTTAGATCAAGTGTAATTACCCGCTTTACCGAACACCCCCGCATTATATGCGTGGGGGCTGAAGCCGACGACTGCAAACTTTCAGGTTATATACATACATACATAAACGGCCGCACAGGAGGCAATAAATACTATGGGCAAAAGTATAAATATAGCCTTTATAATCAAAATAGAATTGTTTTTACAATCAGGATACATGTCACTGGAACATGGTACTCTTTCAGCACTGAGCCTCTATTAAACGGGCACCTTCTAGGACTTCTTAAAAATAGTGCTCGGGCGAGTACTGACCCCCAGGTGGACCCCTCGTCACAATTTCGCTGGCCTCCATCTTCGCCCAATATGTCTTGACACGGGCAAGAGCCATCCGCGCACACTCTATGCACGCTGACCTCTTGACAGCGTCGATATGCGGCACAACACGAAGAAATCGTTGCACCAAACAAAAATAACTGCCTGGGCTCCGTTCCTTCGGCCACAAATGATCCATGACAACCTTCATGGCAAGTCCGGACAACCTGTGGAGCTCGGCCCACTCGGCCATTTGCTCATTCAACAACAGCGGATGCCTTGGATTACTAAACTGCGACCAGAATAATATTTCCACCTCATGATCTTTTTGATCTTTGAAATACTCAGTCACATCGATAACACTCTTTTCTAAATCCAAGTAAGCGTCTGCAGAACTCCACAATTGATCAAGAGGGGCATACTTCGGATCGCCGAACTTCATCTGCAATAAAAAGGGCTTCCCAGTCGCGATATCTCCGGCTTGGCGAAGCTCCTCCCGTGCCGCTCTGATTTCAGTGCGAGTTTCCTTGGCTGCTTCCAAGGCCTTCTTTAGGTCAGCCGTTTTCGCTTGGCTTTCCCTTTCAAGGAGCTCATATCGGTTGGCAGCATTTTTCAGCTCAAGAGCCATGTTGGCTCTTTTATCTTTGCTCTGGCGATGAGCAGCCTGTTCGACTTTTAACTCTTCGGCTGCCTTCAGGGCGGTCGCATCACTTCACCTGGCTTATTCCTTGGCTCGGCCAAGTTCTTCCCGAAGGGTCTCCACGGCGGCAGCTCCATCTGCAATCAAAGCATATTGTAAGCACTAGCATCATGCTCTTCTTAATATTTGCTGACCACCCGAATATCCATACCCTGTGCCTCGTCAAGTCGCTTGTTAACAAGCGCGATGTCCGCATCCGCCACGTCAAGTTGCCGCCTCAATTCGGCAAATTCAGCAGTTCGGTCAGCCGCCGGATCTGCAACCACCTGCGCGCAAGAGCAGCACTATCAGTACCTAAGACTAGGATCCTCTGCTTGCCTCGTTCGGACGGCAACCAGAGTCTCAGGGGCTACTACCTATACAAAGTACAACTTGCGTGTGTGGTACAGTCAAAAATATATACATCACTTTGCATACCTCAAAGCATCTTAGCAGGCTCGTAAAAGATTCATTCTACCCGCTTTTTGCGGATCAAATCCTCTCAACCACCGTACCCATTAAGGTACAATGCGCCTCTGAGATAGCTGCTTGCTCCAGAAGACCCATCAATGTGTCCGGTTGTGCACCGGACAATCCCGGGCTCTTTCCGTTGGTCTCCTTAGGAGCCGAGAACTCCAGACTTCGGGCGGCCGAAGAATTACCTTCTGGCCTTGGAGGATCAGGAGAAATCCTCTGCGATGACACTTCAGGGTCGTCCGCCTCATGAGGCGGGGAAGCAGGAGGAGGCGTTTCGCTTTCCATCATCTCCGGAAGAAGATCCCCTGAAGACGAACATTGTGGAGAAGGGCTATGAGCCGGACTGCAAAACATATGTCTCGGTTGTTATTCTCAGGAAAAGAGCAGGGCATATTTACTAGTGTGCCTTTGATTACTTACAGTTTGGTTGACGGCTGGCCCCCTTGTGGGCGTTGTGCACTAAGGATGCCCTCCGGGGCAGGGCCCCCTAGTAAAGGCTGCTTTCCTCGTTTGGAAACCTCCGTTTCCAAGTCCTCAAAGGCGGCCCTTTTCCTCCCGTGGGGAGAAGGGATTCTAGATTCACCTCCAGGATCATCCTCCGACGCAGAGGCACTAATTCCCCCGGGATGGATGTGTAATGCATGAAGCCCGCTTTTGGCTTCTCTATTCCTCCCCTCGTCTTCTCCTGATGACACTTGATAAGGTGCACAAGCTAGCATCCTGGTTAGTACAGGATCCGGCGAGCCTTCGGGAAGAGGGGCCGAACACCTGATCCTCTCCGCTTTTCTTATCCAGTCCTGGCCGGGGGTAATTTTCAAAATATTGTTGTAACAAATATAAAGACAGCATGTTCAGTCGCAGAGTTACTTACTTGGGTATCTGGATGGTTGCAGTTTAGACCCACATCCTCGGTGGTGTCCGGACACTTTATTCGTGATCCGAAGAATAATCGATACATTCCTTCGGGCACCATGACGAAGAAGTGTTGAATGGTTCACGGTCCTTCCGGGTTGAACTCCCACATACGGAGAGATCGACGTTGGCAGGGCAGGACCCGGCGAACTAACATTACTTGAATTACTTTGACAAGACCGATATCCCTCTTGAGGAGATCTCGGATGCGGCTTTGCAATGTCAGCACGTCATTAACTAGCCCCCAGTCCAGCCCTTTGTTGACCCACAATACCAGTTGGGGCGGAGAGGCAGAGCGGAAGGCTGGGGCGGCTGCCCGCTTTGTACCTCGGGGAGCTGTGATGTAAAACCACTCCCGTTTCCATAGGTCGGATACCTCCGGGAAGGAACCCTTTGGCCATAGGGCGTCGGCACCTTTGCTTATTATAGCTCCACCGCACTCCGGGTATCGCCCATCGATCATCTTCGGCTTCACATTGAAGGTCTTGAGCCATAAGCCAAAGTGTGGGGTAATGCGGAGAAAGGCCTCACACACGATGATAAACAACGAGATGTGAAGGATGGAATCTGGGGCCAGATCATGGAAATCTAGCCCGTAATAGAACATGAGCCCCCTAACGAAGGGATCAAAACTAAAGCCTAGCCCTCGGAGGAAGTGGGAAACAAATACGACACTCTCGTTGGGCTCAGGAGTGGGGATGACCTGCCCTTGAGCGGGTAGCCTATGAGGGATTTCGGCGGTCAGATACCTAGCCTCCCTAAGCTTCTTGATGTCCTCCTTTGTGATGGAAGAGGCCATCCACCGGCCTTGAAGGTTGGATCCGGACATGGTTGAAGGTCCGGAGCACTTGGACTGAGCCTTGGGTGTTGGAACTCAAGGTAGGGGAAGGGAGGCATCGGGCGTGGAAAGAAAAGGACCGGTCTTGACCTCTTTATAAAGAGGATGAATATCAAGTGTCCTCAGCATGGCTGTCGGAACTTGCCTAAAATCGAGGAGTCATACTAACAGCACGGTTGGGTTACCCACGCTCGTATTGATGAGAATCCCGTGATAAGGGGAACACGATCTCTGCTTCGACAAGACGTGCCAATAAAACCGCCTCGCAAGACGTGCAACAGCAGGTTGGGAAAACGGTTCGTATAATGACCGGGCCGCAGCGTGATGTCATGCTATGAAAAGTTGTCAGCAGATTGGGTTTGTGGAATATTGTGCTCTCTATGGTGGTACGTGGAATTTGTTTTGCAGAGCCGGACATGATCCTTCCGTTCAAGATCTTCTATGGAGTGTTAGGAGAAGGAACCCGCCTTGCAGTGCCGAAGACAATCTGCGCGCCGGACTCATCGTCATTGAAGCGTGGTTCAGGGGCTACTGAGGGAGTCCTGGATTAGGGGGTCCTCGGACAGCCGGACTATGTACTTGTGCTAGACTGTTGGACTATGAAGATACAAGATTGAAGACTTCGTCCCATGTTCGGGTGGGACTCTCCTTTGCGTGGAAGGCAAGCTTGGCAATTCGGATATGTAGATTTCCTTCTCTGTAACCGAATATGTGTAACCCTAGCCCCCTCCGGTGTCTATATAAACTAGAGGGTTTAGTCCGTAGGACAAGAACAACAATCATAATCATAGGCTAGCTTCTAGGGTTTAGCCTCTATGATCTCATGGTAGATCAACTCTTGTAATACTCATATCATCAATATCAATCAAGCAGGAAGTAGGGTATGACCTCCATAGAGAGGGCCCAAACCTGGGTAAACATTGTGTCCCCCACCTCGTGTTACCATTAGCCTTAGACGCACAGTTCAGGACCCCCTACCCGAGATGCGCCGGTTTTGACACCGACAGCGGGCTCCTTAGGCACGATAAAGTCTTCATCGCCGAGGCTCACCTCGTCCTCGAAGAGCGGAATATAGTTACTGTCCTCCGAGTCTTTATTCATGGCCTATTCATCAGGGCTAACTCGCCCATCTTCCCGTTCATCCTGTTCGGAGGTCGGCTGAACGGGGTCTGCATTGTCTTCAGCATCATCCGGAGTATTATTTTCTCCTGTGTCGGTATTGCCGTTCTTTCCATAGCGTGGTTTAGAGCGGCGCCGCGGACGTCGGAGCTTTGGCTGTATCTCAGGAGGTTTATCCTCGACTGGATTCTTCTCATTGTCGTCGTTGTTCTCTTTGGGTGTATCAACCATATATACGTCATACGAGGAGGTGGCTGTCCAGCGCCCTGTAAGCGGTGGTTTTTGTGCCTGCTCCTCTACGGCATCGTCGTCCATACCGTCGATGTCTTCAGAATCATAATCAAGCATGTCGGTTAAGTCTTCGACAGTGGCTATGAATTGGCGACAATGCAGCGGAACTCCCAATGAAAGCACCAATGTCGGCGTCAAAACCGGCGGATCTCGGGTAGGGTGTCTCGAACTGTGCGTCTAAGGCCGATGGTAACAGGAGGCGGGTGTCGGTGTCAAAACCAGCGGATCTCGGGTAGGGGGCCCCGAACTGTGCGTCTAGGCGGATGGTAACAGGAGACAAGGGACACGATGTTTTTACCCAGGTTCGGGCCCTCTCGGTGGAGGTAAAACCCTACTCCTTCTTGATTGGTATTGATGATATGGGTAGTACAAGAGTAGATCTACCACGAGATCAAGGAGGCTAAACCCTACAAGCTAGCCTATGGTATGATTGTTGTTCGTCCTACGGACTAAAACCCTCCGGTTTATATAGACATCGGAGAGGGCTAGGGTTACACAGAGTCGGTTACAACGGTAGGAGATCTACATATCCGTATCGCCAAGCTTGCCTTCCACGCCAAGGAAAGTCCCATCCGGACACGGGACGAAGTCTTCAATCTCGTATCTTCATAGTCTTGGAGTCCAGCCGACGGTGATAGTTCGGCTATCCGGACACCCCCTAGTCTAGGACTCCCTCAGTAGCCCTCGAACTAGGCTTCAATGACGACAAGTCCGGCGCGCATATTGTCTTCGGCATTGCAAGGCGGGTTCTTCTCCAAATTCCATGTACTTGCCGAATGGTGTCCGGCTTCTTATAAATGCTGCGCTCCTTGGCTTCCACGTCCAATAATGGCCATCTTCCACGTGTCGTACGAATGCGAAAAGCCAGGGTATTTTTACATTCTACCACCTAGCTGCGTGAATGAGCTGCCTATAAAGAGAGGCGAGGATCTAGATCTGAATCACACCATCCTCTTTCCGCGAGTATTCATCAGAGCGCCTCTGACAAAAATCCATTCCATCATGGACAGTCGACGCGGCTCCTCCTCTCGCGCTCCCAGCCCTTAGCCAGGAGATTGGGGGAGATGCTCGGTCCCGCATAGTGAGCTAGTGACGCTCCAAGCCGAGGGATTTCTTCCCCCAGCCTTTATGGTTCCGGTTCGAGCCGGACTTGCCACCTACAAGGGCGGAAAGCAGGCGGAGAGCATCCCCAATCCCTCCAAAGGAGAGCGGGTATGCTTCACCCCTTATCTAATAAGAGGACTCGGATTTCCCATACATCCGTTTCTCCGGGGGCTCCTGGAGTTCTATGGGCTCCAGCTTCACCACCTTACGCCTGCCTCCATCCTGCACATCGCGGGCTTCGTGGCCCTTTGCAAGCTGTTCTTGGGCGTCGAGGCCCATTTTGCATTGTGGAAGAGATTATTCTGCCTCGTACCTCGTTCTCATGAGGGGTCGATATATCAAGTGGGCGGAGCCGAGCTATGGCGCATCACCGGGACCGGATATCTATCCGGAACTCCGAAGAAGGCGTCCGAAGACTGGCCTTCGGAATGGTTTTATATGGAAGACGCCCCGCTACCGGATCCAGTTCGGATCGGCCTCCCGGAGTTGAGCAACGCTCCTCCGAAGAAACGCCTAAGTTGGCGCCCGCCGATCCCTCAACGGGAGAATGATAGGGACGTCCAATACTTGATGGGCCGAATAAGGTTATTGGCTCATTCCGGATTGACCATGATTGGGGTCATGGCCACATGCATTATGCGAGGGGTGCAACCTCTCCAGTATAGGGGCCATCCCATGTGGGATTTCAACGGGGAGGATGATGCCACCCGTCATGGCCGCAAGGGGCCGGGGTCGGTCGCCGATCTGGTGAAGATCCTGTCCGGCCTGTACAAAGGGGAGAAGGAGGACTTCCTCCGTGCTAGTCCATTGAACGGATTTTGCATGAACAACCCTCGAAGCTGGGTAAGCGGACGTTTGTCTATCCGATCCATATTCCCAAAGTTAAGTGTCTCACTTTGTGATTTCGACGCAGGAACTGCGCCGGGCCGTAGAGGATATACACAGCCTAGCTCCGCAACTCGAGGATCCAGAACGGTCCTTCGATCCGACCTCCGAAGAGGATCCGGACATAAAGGTGGAGCTGGTCGATGGGGTGTTCCACCAACTTAGCATCGACAATGCTTTGATCGCCATTACGGCCGACTACCCCGGAATATCTCCGGTTTCCCAGGTAAATGTGACCGGAGTCCTGATAACATTGCTCATCCACGCTTATCTCTGATCACCGTATACCAATGGTGTTCCGCAGGAGGTGCCACTGAGGCGGGAAGCTGAGCCTGCGGCGGCCGTCCAGCAAGGGGTAGCTCGGCCCAACAGGCAGAAAAGAAGTGCGGTGCGAATCGAGACGTCGCCGCAACGGTATGGCGCGCCACCGTGTTTAACGGGAAGATTCCTGGGAGGCATATTCACGCTCGTGATTTTTCCAGGAGAAAGAGCGCTCGCTGGACTGTGTCCGGAGAGGTTGCCGATCGAGCCCCCGCCAGCCAGGCTCCAACGCCAGGTCCGGAGGGGGAGGCGAACACAAGGCGTGTGCCAGATGCTCCTCCAACGAAGGATGCCGACAGGCTGTCCGCCACCAGATCTGAGGTGGAGAGTGCCATGAATCATAGGCGCCGCCGGACAGTTCTTCGTGACGCGTGTTTCTCCCCGGAGGCATTGAATGCCTTCAATGCGGGAGATGCACACCTCCGTGCCGCTCAAGATGGTCTAGCCAGAGCCACGGTGCAGTATGTGAAAGACATACGGGTGAGTGAATTTTGACAATTATATATGCTAGTAGCCCCCGAGACATAAAATAGGTAGAATAACTGATTTAAGGATCATTTGTTATGCAGGATCTTTCAGAAAAGAATACCCAACTTTCCCGGGAGCTTCAAGAGTGCAAGGCCCAACTTGAGGCTGCACTAGCCGCCACAGGGGGGGCCACAGAGACCCCCTCCGGTAATATATACTTCGAAATATAAGTAGTTTGTGAAGTGCGGCGTGTGTAAGTCTGACAATAATATTGCAGATGGCGCCGGACTAGATCCGGACAAACAACAGCTACTACACCAGCTAAAGGCCGGCGAGAAGGTGCTTACAAGGGTGCGGCAAGAGAAAAATAAGCTCCAAAATGCCAACACCCAGCTGGGCTAGGAACTAAAAGATGTTCGGGCCCAGCTGTCTGACTCCGTGAAGGAGAATCGGCGGCTTTGTCGCGGCATTTATAGTAAGTGCTTGAGCGAACTTTTGAAAAGAAGAGTTCGGCGAGGAAGTCGATTGACAGAAATATGTCTATAGGCATGCTCACAGGTCGTCCTGCGGAGGAAATGCCCGGTTCAATAGGTGACCTACTTCCCGAGCTGCTGCAACTGCACGAACGAGTTCGGCAGGTGATGAGCGGAGTCGCCCAGGCCTTGTGGCCATCCATGTCCCTACCCGAAGGTCTTGGAGAGCTTGCAGAGAAGCTTCAGGGAGCATGGCGGCGCTTCCGGTTATGGAAGATATCGGCCTGCCATCAAGGCGCCAGGGAGGCATGGGCCATGGTGAAGACACGGTATGCGAAGGCTGACCCAAACCACATGGCCGAGGTCGGACCTGTGGGGCCCGATGGGAAGGAGATCCCTGTGAGCTTAGTGTATGACCAAGTAGAGTTGGCCGCAAAGTATTCACAGCGGGACTGTAAACTGGACAGTTTATTAGATGGTATCGGAGAGGAATACCATCAGTCAACTTGACTATGTAATTTAAAATGACATGTAAAATGCCTTCTAGCCGGATTGTAGACCGTTTGTCGTTGCGGACCTTTTCGCTTCAACCTCGGGACCCGACAGTCCGGAGTGTGTCCGAATACCCTCACGGTTATGTAGAAAACCGGGGCGTGCATGGAGACCAGGCGTAGGGGTCATTAGTGCTTTATCAGACAAGTGCCCAACTAGTTATGTTATATTACATGGTTAGTAAGAAACATCTTCCAGGGAGAATAGTTCCGTTAGGGGTTCCTTTCCCTGGGAGGCATGCCCTAAAGTGCATGTCCGGACTGCTAAAAAAGCAGGAAAGCATCTGGGGGCAAGTAAATAGATAGGTAGGAAATCATCTTTCAATTCACCGACCGAATATTCCCTTAAGAATGCTAGCTTTCGGCTTCACCCAGTCTGAGGTACACATCCGGCTGACCCGGCAGTAACAATCGCAGAGGTGCTCCCTTTACCTCCTAGCCGAACAATCGGGAACGTAGGGGTAAGCACAGGAGCTAGGCAACCCAGCTTGGCCAAAACTTAAGTCATATCGATGCATATAATGGTGGATAAAAGGTACATGCGGAAGTGTGACACATGTGTTGGGCACAAAGCCCGTATAAATAAGCTTCTGTTAAAGAAGCCCCCAGGTATAATGAGTGCAAGTAGCACGTCAAGTGTGTGCGAACAATGCGCAGGCGAGCCTCCAAAGGCTTGTGAGAAAAAAGGGAAAAAGGGGGGGGGGAAGTGAAAGACAGTTAAAGTATAAAGTATGGACGGGGGAAGGAGACAAACTCAGAGTCCGGCGCTAGGCGTAGAATCTTCGGAGACGGGCTGCGTTCCATGGGTTTGGCTCGAGTCGGTTATCCGATGCGTTTCGCAGGCGGTATGCTCCGCCGGCCAGGACTTGGTCGATGATGAAGGAACCTTCCCATTTGGGCTTGAGTTTGTCCTTTTTCTTGTCCGGCAGGCATAGAACTAGTTCGCCAACATTGTAAGTTTTGGCCCGCACCTCTCTGCTTTGATATCTTCGGGGCTGCTGTTGATAGAATGCGGAACGAGCTTTTGCCACATCGCGCTCCTCCTCTAAGGCGTCCAAACTGTCCTGCCGATCCAGCTCGGCTTCTCGTTCTTCGTACATGCGCACGCGAGGTGAGTCATGAATTATGTCGCAGGGCAAAAGTGCCTCTACGCCGTATACCATAAAAAATGGTGTGAATCTGGTCGTGCGATTTGGCGTGGTCCGCAGCCCCCAGAGTACGGAGTCGAGCTCCTCTACCCAGTGCGTGTTAGATTCCTTAAGGGACCGCACTAGTCTGGGTTTGATGCCGCTCATGATTAGACCATTTGCGCGCTCCACTTGACCGTTGGTTTGAGGGTGATAGACCGAGGCGTAGTCGAGCTTGATGCCCATGTTTTTGCACCAGAGTTTAACCTTGTCGGCCGTGAAGTTCATGCCGTTATCAGTGATGATGCTGTGGGGGACGCCGTAACGGTGTACTATCCCTGATATGAAGTCTATCACGGGTCCGGATTCGGCCGTCTTAACTGGCTTGGCCTCTATCCATTTGGTGAATTTATCCACCATGACCAACAGGTATTTTTGA
Source organism: Triticum dicoccoides (assembly GCF_002162155.2). Classification (NCBI taxonomy): domain Eukaryota; kingdom Viridiplantae; phylum Streptophyta; class Magnoliopsida; order Poales; family Poaceae; genus Triticum; species Triticum dicoccoides. The sequence continues at coordinate 384,016,402 of NC_041391.1, forward strand.
TGTGGGTTCCCCCTTTAAGGGGTCCAACCATGTCAAGCCCCCAGACTGCGAACGGCCAGGTAATGGGTATAGTTTTGAGGGCGGTGGGGGGCATGTGGCTTTGATTAGCAAAGAGCTGGCAACCGACGCATCGTTGGACTAGGTCATGCGCATCTGCCCGGGCCGTCGGCCAATAAAATCCTGTGCGGAAGGCCTTGCCTACAAGGGCCCGGGCTGCGGCGTGGTGCCCACCAAGTCCGGCATGAATTTCGGCCAGAAGATTTCGCCCTTCCTCTTCTGAGATACACCTTTGAAGGACTTCGGTTGTGCTTTTCTTATAAAGCTCTCCCTCACGGACCTTATAGGCTTTAGATCGCCGTACTATGCAGCGGGCCTCATTTTGGTCCTCAGGAAGTTCCTGCCTAGTTAAGTAGGCTAGGAATGGCTCGGTCCACGGGGCAATGACTGCCATTACTTCGTGGGCTGAAGGTGTTATTTTGTTGGCAGAACCACCGATTATGTCAGAATGTTCGGTGTCGAGCGGTGCGGTTGGGTCCGGATTGTTGCTTCCGGACTCCCCTTCCCATAGTATGGATGGCTTGAAAAGCCGCTCCAGGAAGATGTTGGGAGGGACAGCATCGCGCTTTGCGCCAATGTGTGCCAAGACATCCGCCGCCTGGTTATTATCCCGGGCTATATGATGAAATTCGAGCCCTTCGAACCAAGCTAACATTTTTAGACGGCATTGCGGTAAGCTACCATTTTCGGATCCTTGGCGTCAAAGTCTCCATTTATTTGGGATATTGCGAGGTTTGAATCCCCGTGGACCTCTAGGCGCTGGATGCCCATGGAGACTGCCATCCGGAGACCATGTAGAAGGGCCTCGTATTCGGCTGCGTTGTTGGAGTCCGTGTACATAATCTGTAGTACGTATTGGACTATGTCTCCAGTTGGGGACGTCAGGACGACGCCAGCCCCCAGGCCGGCCAGCATTTTGGAGCCGTCGAAGTGCATGATCCAATTGGAATATGCGCCGTACTCTTTAGGGAGTTTGGCTTCAGTCCATTCAACGATGAAGTCAGCCAAAACTTGCGACTTGATAGCTCACCGTGGCTTATGTCGAATGGGAGGAGCTCGATGGCCCATTTTGCAATACGGCCAGTCGTGTCGCGGTTGTTTATGATGTCATTAAGGGGTACTTCAGAGGCTACCGTTATCGAGCACTCTTGAAAGTAGTGTCGCTGCTTCCGGGATGCCATGAACACCGCGTATGCTATTTTTTGATAATGTGGATACCGGGACTTGCATGGAGTTAAGACAGTGGACACGTAGTAGACTGGCTTTTGAAGAGGGAACTTGTGTTCCTCCGTTTCTCGTTCGACGACGAGCACCGCGCTTACAACTTGATGTATTGCTGCGATATATAATAACATCGGTTCGCCCACATTGGGCGCGGCCAGGACCAGATTTGTTGCCAATATGGCTTTGATTTCTTCGAGTCCGGTCATGGCGGCATCCGTCCACTCGAAGTCTTCGGAGCGCCGGAGGAGGCGATAAAGGGGTAATGCCTTTTCTCCTAAGCGGGAGATAAAGCGGCTTAAAGCCGCCATGCATCCAGTCAATTTTTGTATTTGTTTGAGGTCTTTTGGGATATCCAATTGTGACAGAGCTCATATCTTGGCTGGGTTTGCTTCTATTCCTCTACCGGATACAATGAAGCCCAAGAGCTTTCCGGCTGGTACACCGAAAACGCATTTTTTCGGGTTGAGCTTAATGTCGTATTTTCGGAGATTGTCGAATGTGAGTCTCAAGTCGTCTACTAGAGTTTCGACATGCTTGGATTTGACGACCACATCATCTACGTATGCCTCCACTGTCTTGCCGATCTGGTTTGCCAGACATGTCTGAATCATGCGCTGATATGTTGCGCCGGCGTTTTTGAGCCCGAAGGGCATTGTGTTGAAGCAGAATGGTCCATATGGAGTGATGAATGCCGTTGCGGCTTGGTGTGGCTTCGCCATCTTGATTTGGTGGTAGCCGGAGTATGCGTCGAGGAAGCACAATGAATCGTGCCCTGCGGTGGCGTCGATGATTAGATCGATGCGTGGGAGGGGGAATGGATCCTTTGGGCAAGCCTTGTTAAGGTCTTTGAAGTCGACACATAGGCACCAGGATTTATCCTTCTTTGGTACCATCACCAGGTTTGCTAGCTAGTCCGGATATTTTATGTCTCTGATGAATCCGGCTTCCAATAGTTTGGCTAGCTCCTCTCCCATTTCCTGTCTCTTGGGTTCGGAAAATCGCCGGAGAGTCTGCTTGACTGGCTTGAATCCTTTTAGGATATTTAGGCTTTGCTCGGCCAGCCGTCGTGGGATTCCTGGCATGTCTGAAGGGTGCCAGGCAAAAAGGTCCCAGTTTTCCCGTAGGAATTCTCGTAATGCGGCGTCTACATCAGGGTTTAATTGTGCCCCAATGGAGGCCGTCTTTGTAGGGTCCGTTGGATGGACTTGGAATTTGACTATTTCGTCCGCTGGCTTAAAAGAGGTGGACTTGGATCTTTTGTCAAGTGTCACGTCATCCCTGTTCACCATGGAGCGCAGCGCTGTGAGTTCCTCAGCCGCTAGGGCTTCAGATAGCGCCTCTAGGGATAGTGCGGCTGTCTTATTTTCGGTGCGGAGCGCTACGTCCGGATCACTGGCAAGGGTGATGATTCCATTGGGCCCGGGCAATTTGAGCTTCATGTACCCGTAATGGGGTATAGCTTGAAAAATTGTGAATGCCTCTCGTCCTAATAAGGCGTGATATCCGCTGCTGAACGGGGCCACATGGAACATGACCTCCTCGGACCTGTAGTTGTCCGGCGAGCCGAACACCACATCCAGTGTGATTTTTCCTGTGCAGCATGCTTCCCGACTAGGGATTATTCCTCTGAAGGTTGTGCTGCTTCGCTCAATGCGGCTCCAGTCTATTTCCATTTTTCGGAGGTTTCCTCGTAAATGAGGTTTAATCTGCTGCCACCATCCATGAGTACCTTAGTAAGGCGAAAGCCGTCCACTATTGGACTGAGGACCAATGCGGCTGGTGCTCGGGCTGTTCGGAGTTTAGGTTCGTCACTGGCGTTAAAGGTAATAGCCGTGTCACTCCATGGATTTATTGTTGCTACTTGGTAGACTTCAGCGAGGCTGCGGAGTGTTCATTTCCGCATATTATTTGATGCGAAAGTCTCGAAGACTGTTAATACCGTACTGGTATTGCTGGGATGGTTCTCTGGAGCTAGAAGCTCTTCGCCACTTTTGGCCACCTGCCATAGTATCCAACATGCTCGAAGGCTATGTGTTGGAGTGGCGTCCTCTGTACTATGGATTTTGCAGGGTCCGCTGAGCCATCCCTCCAGTACGGTTCCACGCCCTTTAGGGGTTTTTTTGCTTTTTGGTTTTTAATCCAGGTGCTTGAATATGATGCGCCCTTTTATTTCGGACTAGGGTTGTATTCGGAGCCGGATTGTCCCAAAATTTGGTTTCGGTTTTCCAGGCACTCTCCATCGCATAGTACTTTTGTACTATGGACGCCAAGTCGGTGAAGCGTGTAATTTCACGACGACTTATGGCATTCATGATTCCCTTGTCCGTGCAATTATTGCAGAAAATTGAAATTGCGCTTTCCTCATGGCAGTCCTTTATCCTGTCCATGACCAGGAGGAATCTGGCCCAGTAATGGTGTACTGTTTCAGCGGGCTCTTGCCGGATTTGGGATAAATCGCTTATGTTTGGGTGGGCGGGTGGATTTAAATTCGGAACCCCATCCAATCTAAGACTTAAGGCCGAAAAGTTTCCAAACCTGGAAGCTTGGGTTTTTGGGTATTGTCCAATGAATCCCGCCTGCTACCTGACTTTAGGTTCAGGATTTGATCGACGTCCGTCCCTCCGCGGGAATCCGGCATGGAGGGGTCAGGAATCCGGACATAACTAGTCCTTAATATAGAAGAAGAGTCGTCGTACTGTTCCTCCACCACAGCGATGTGGTGGGTAGCCTGGGGAGAGTTGATCTCTCTCAGATCGGTTTTAGGCCCGATCTGATCGTAGTCTGTAGCGACTCCAAGGGCGGCGATGCAATCCATGAGCTCGTTTAAGGAGGAGAGCTCCATTGGATCTAGCTGCTCGGTGAGTTCCGAGTTGACATGGAGATTGCTTTTGATGACCCGAGAAGTCATCGTCGGTGCGGCGGCCGAACAGGCGGTCATGAGAAAACCGCCTAGCCGGAGAGTTTGGCCGATGGCCAAAGCTCCTTCAGCTACAGTGCCATCTTTAAAGACGGGACAAGGCATCCTTCCTGATTGCGACGACACAGAGGAACTCTCAATGAAAGGACCAATGTCAGTGTCAAAACTGGCGGATCTCGGGTAGGGGGCCCCGAACTGTGCGTCTAGGCGGATGGTAACAGGAGACAAGGGACACGATGTTTTTACCCAGGTTCGGGCCCTCTCGGTGGAGGTAAAACCCTACTCTTGCTTGATTGATATTGATGATATGGGTAGTACAAGAGTAGATCTACCACGAGATCAAGGAGACTAAACCCTAGAAGCTAGCCTATGGTATGATTGTTGTTCGTCCTACGGACTAAAACCCTCCGATTTATATAGACACCGGAGAGGGCTAGGGTTACACAGAGTCGGTTACAATGGTAGGAGATCTACATATCCGTATCACCAAGTTTGCCTTCCACGCCAAGGAAAGTCCCATCCGGACACGGGACGAAGTCTTCAATCTCGTATCTTCATAGTCTTGGAGTCCGGCCGACGGTGATAGTTCGGCTATCTGGACACCCCCTAGTCCAGGACTCCCTCAGCGGGGGACACGATGTTTACCCGGGTTCGGGCCCTCCCTATGGAGGTAATACCCTACTTCCTGCTTGATTGATATTGATGAATATGAGTATTACAAGAGTTGATCTACCAAGAGATCGTAATGGCTAAAACCCTAGAAGTCTAGTCTATGTGACTATCATTGCCCCTACGGACAGATACGTCCATTTTGCATCATGCTTTTATATCGATATTTATTGCATTATGGGTTGTTATTACACGTTATATCACAATACTTATGGTCATTCTATCTTATTTTACAAGGTTTATCATGAAGAGGGAGAATGTCGGCAGCTGGGATTCTGGCTGAAAAAGGAGCAAATATTGGAAACCTATTCTGCAATGCTCCAAAATTCCTGAAACTCCATGAAAGTCATTTTTGGAATTAATAAGAATTATTGAGCAAATAAAGTACCAGAGGGGGCCCACACCCTGGCCGCGAGGGTGGGGGCGCCCCCCCTACTGGGCACCCCCCCTACTTGGGCGCGCCCCCCTGTCTCGTGGGCCCCTTGGTGGCCCTCCGGTGCCCATCTTCTGCTATATGAAGGCTTTTACCCTGAAAAAAAATCATAAGCAAGCTTATGGGACGAAACTCCGCCACCACGAGGCGGAACCAATCTAGGGCTCCGGCGGAGCTGTTCTGCCGGGGAAACTTCCCTCCGGGAGGAGGAAATCATCACCATCGTCATCACCAACGATCCTCTCATCGGGAGGGGGTCAATCTCCATCAACATCTTCACCAGCACCATCTCCTCTCAAAACCCTAGTTCATCTCTTGTATCCAATCTTGTATCAAAACCACAAATTGGTACCTGTGGGTTGCTAGTAGTGTTGATTACTCCTTATAGTTGATGCTATTTGGTTTACTTGGTGGAAGATCACATGTTAAGATCCTTAATGCATATTAATACTCCTCTGATCATGGACATGAATATGCTTTGTGAGTAGTTATGTTTGTTCCTGAGGACATGGGTGAAGTCTTGCTATTAGTAGTCATGTGAATTTGGTATTCGTTTGATATTTTGATGAGATGTATGTTGTCTGTCCTCTAGTGGTGTTATGTGAACGTCGACTACATGACACTTCACCATTATTTGGGCCTAGAGAAAGGCATTGGGAAGTAATAAGTAGATGATGGGTTGCTAGAGTGATAGAAGCTTAAACCCTAGTTTATGCGTTGCTTCGTAAAGGGCTGATTTGGATCCACTAGTTTCATGCTATGGTTAGGTTTACCTTAATACTTCTTTTGTAGTTGTGGATGCTTGCAATAGGGGTTAATAATAAGTGGGATGCTTGTCCAAGAAAGGGCAGCACCCAAGCACCGGTCCACCCACATATCAAATTATCAAAGTAACGAACGTGAATCATATGTGCGTGATGAAACTAGCTTGACGATAATTCCCATGTGTCCTCGGGAGCGCTTTCCTCATTATAAGAAATTGTCCAGGCTTGTCCTTTGCTACAAAAAGGATTGGGCCACCTTGCTGCACCTTATTTACTTTCATTGCTTGTTACCCGTTACAAATTATCTTATCACAAAACTATCTGTTACCTACAATTTCAATGCTTGCAAAGAATACCTTACTGAAAACCGCTTGTCATTTCCTTTTGCTCCTCGTTGGGTTCGACACTCTTACTTATCGAAAGGACTATGATAGATCCCCTATACTTGTGGGTCATCACGGACACAGCCCTCCGGTTTATATAGACACCGGAGGGGGGCTAGGGTTGTACAAAGTCGGTTATAGTGAAAAGGAATCTACATATCCGAACGCCAAGCTTGCCTTCCACTCCAAGGAGAATCCCATCCAGACGAAGAACGAAGTCTTCCGTCTTGTATCTTCATAGCCCAACAGTTCGGCCCATGTCACATAGTCCGGCCGTCCGAGGACCCCTTAACCCAGGACTTCCTCAGCCGGTGCTCGATCCATTGATGAAGGTTGTACCGATGTGCGAGACAGTAGTGATCGTCTCTGGTCTGCTATGATCAGCTTTCTAACTTGACTAGGCTCCATGCCCTTGATCCAGTCTTTTTCTTCAATTCTTTTAAACGCGAGGAGGACTAATTGTGGCGTGTTTGTTAAACCAAACTGCAGTTCATCATAGGGCTTCAGATTGTACTCAGACAACAGACTGATCCAATTGTGTCCAGTAATATAAGTAATGGACAGTGCCTTCTCTACTGACATGACATAAGAAGTGAAACCTGCAAAAATAACCATCATAGAGCAAACCAAACAGTTTATTCTATGATGAATGTCAAAAACCTGCATCATAAAATTGCAGCAAAAGTAAGAAAAAATGACATTAAATCAATAATATTTAGACAATAAATCAATAAGATTTACTTGATGTGCATGAGTGAATCCTTACCAGGAAATCACTATCTTCAAGTTGTAAACAGAAGATTGATCGTCCAAATACGCGTGGCATGCAGGGCCTCTGCTTGCTCCCACAAGCAGGACAGTCCAAAGCTCGTGACAAATCGTATGGACCGAACATCCATGGGACAGGAAATCCTGGTGGGTGTGATAAACCCTGCAATGCATACAGATATTGGAATGTAACCATAATTGATAAAGCATCCTCACAAAAAAGATGATCTAGATACTTCAAAATATATAGACTAAATTGAGTGGACAGACATTAACATAGAATGTTCAGGACTCACCACACAACAAAAGTGGTAGTACTGAACAATACAGGGTTCACACACACAAATTAAGTACTGAACAATAATGCTTACTACAGACAAGCAAAGTTGCACTAATTAAAGTTTGTGGACTATTTCTTGACACCGACCTATGGGATGTGCCCCACATAACTGACTAGGCCATGGACTTCGTGAGAGATGTCTACGAGCACCATCACCATCTCTTCAACTTTGGAGAACCTAATAGAGTGGTCTTTCCACTCATAAACATGACGATGAAGACAGCCACATCAGATTTGTCGGGAAGCTTTACAAGAACCACACCCTTTGTAATTGAAGGCACATCTAGGAAATTGTTGTGGTGAAGCACACCCTCGAGAACACGCCTGACAACAATGCTACTGGAAAACACTAGTTCAGGACACGTGGCGACAAGGACACAACAGTTGGATAGTTTAGCAGTAGAACTCACCCTCAGGTCTTCCAGTTCACACGACATGACTTTGAGAACTTGATCTCCAGTGCGGACCTGTTTCTAATTCAAACATAAGCCAAATATTTTATTACTACCTCCTTTCAGAAATATAAGACGACTTTTGATATTTTACTCCATATAAGACTACATATACACATAGAAATGAGTGAACAAAGACACTAGAACATGTCTTCAAGGGCATGAGAACAGAGGGATTACTTGCAATATCCATAACACAAGTTACTGAGGCTAATATACTCTCGTCAAAGGTAGCATTGATGTTCATAAAGTAGTTGAAAGTAATCTATAAGAAATTAGTGTCAACCTCTCGCATGTTTTGGTCAAAAGAGGAATTTAGAACCATCATTTGGCACACAAAAATCACATGCAAGATCACCCAGAGAGTTGTACTACTAGTACTAGTACTACATGTTTGATGAAAAAACACGATCAAGATCAAGAAAGAGATCATCAAGAAGAGATATTACCTGGACTTGCTTGATGAGGGGGCCTTGGACAGGGCGATGGCCTTGAGCTTGTCTGCGGTAATCTCAGCGGGGTGCTTGCACTTCGTCATACACTGAGCCTTGGCGGTTTTGGCCAGAGCCATAGACATCACTTCGGTCGGTGCTCTAGTGTCAATCAAGAAACTGTCAAATAGAAATAAAAGAAAAAAAAACATAATCACAAACCAAAACAAAGAACAAAGAGGGAGTTTTAGGATTAGTCTCGAGGTTGCAAGACCGGGCCTTGGCCAGAATCAACACCATTGATGCACTCACCTTTCCTTCTTTGGGAGAGAAGAACAATGGTAGAAGAAGGTCGGGGTTTTCTTGAAGAAATGAGGAACAAGATGAGGGAGGAGTGAGTTGGGGTTTTCTTCAAGAGAGGAGGCTGAGGGAGAAGAGTGAAATGATGGTTGCTTCATCCGTCCAACTACCTGCTGGAAAGGTGGGGGTTTTCTGATTTGATGGCTCATTGGACATTACTGCGGTGCTTCGTCGGGGCATTATACCGTGCAGTTGGGCACTCTAGTACGGAGTAATTTAGTGCATGGCTAGTGGACCCCGATGCTGGCTGTCCCACACGTCGGCGAAAGTGAGTAGCAAGGTTCCTGACGACCGTCGAGGAGGATCCGCACGGTAGAGCGTGTCCACTGTTTCTGAAGAAAAAAATGATTATAGCAAGCTTTTCCACTCTTACGACAGAGGAGTGCGAAACACGGCAGCCACTTGAACTTACACAATGCTCCTACTACTAGTCATGTGCAGTGGTTCATACATCAGTACTACATAATCTTGTTCCTAGTGTAGTTAGATATGACGATAACAAATGATGTTGTGCACATGTCAACTATATGGACAGTAATGTAACATAGTACCCCCTTTTTTGACTGTCCGGTCGAGAATAAAGGTGATATCAATGTTAACAGAACTAGGTCTATAGCGCACGGAGAGTACGGTGCTACAGTACTCCTTGGAACATGAACCATATGAAGCGTGAATCAGTGTTAGGCAGGGTGTATGAAGGGTGCATGGGATTGGAGCAAAAGTTCCCTTCTCGACCCACTTTTGGGTGTTTGGTAGAGTGCATGAAGGATGCATGAGTCTACACTAGTAGGTTAACACAAATACACTAGGAGCATGCATGAAGAGGGGTGCTGAGATGAGCATGCATGAAGAGGGAACAACTATATTTAGATGAGAATGCAACCAAACACACCCACACGCTTTATGCTACAACGACTGATCAGCACTGTCTGAGTTTGATCCAACGGTCCTGTTGCAACGAGGCATGGACATGCCCATGCCGAGGATGCCCAAACACCACCGAAGTCCCTCTGCTTCTCGAGGCGCCTGACGTTGGTGATGCAGGGTGCCATCGCCCGCAGAGCCCACTCATCAAAGACAGCGTCCAATGGCACGAATGGATTCCGATGACGGAGCCTTGAGAGGATTCACCCGGCAACGGCGACAGCAACCCGCAACCCCTCCTTGTCCAGCTCCGCCCCCACCATCGCGCGGAGATGGCTCAGCTCCTCGGAGATATAGGTGAAGAAGGAGACAATGTCAGGAAGCCACAGCTCGTTGAAGTCGACGGGGTGGTCAAAAGGGTTTAGCCCGACGCCCGACATGGTCGCGCTGGCATGAAGGTAGGCATCACGCAGCCGCAACACGTGCATGGCAACATGGTCCACCAAGTGGCTGAGGCAATCCTGGAGCTCATCATGATCGCCCCACTCGCACTCTAGCCGGCTTGCCTGACCACCTATCGTATCTCCTGCTTTCTCCAGCAATGTCGTCGACGCCTCGAGCATCTTTGTGGTGGACGCCTGCCGCTTTTGAAGCTCCGTGAACTCCTGCACATAAAGTAGGAGCATGCCACTCCTCTCCTCCTTGAGCTCACGGAGCTCCACGTCCTTGGCCCTGAGCTCCGCATCCTTGTCCTGGAGCTCCTGTGTCAGGCGCCTCACCTCAAACTCCATGATCTTTTGCGCCGCCGTGGAACTAGGTAGAAGTAATGGGGAGAGGAAGCAAAGGGGGCGAAACGGCTGAAAGGCAATGCAATCGACGAGAAGGCGGAGGGAGCGAGCCGAGGAGCGGGGTGAATTTTTGATTTCACCATGGGAAAACACCAGTCGATGATTTTTCACGTCAAGGAGCAGTGGGTTTTAGAGGCGGAGTCGTTGTGACTAATTGCTGCCATGCCTGCTCCCGTCAATCAAAAAAATAAAAATCCCGCCACGCCTGCCGCATACAAAGACCACAGCAACGCCTCGGTGGATATTTGCCGGCAAGGAGATAATAAAGGCGTGAAAAAACAAATGTGGCGGCGGCCTAGCTAATCGGTTGCACTAGGCCAACTAGCTAGCCACCGTGCTTCACTGATGTTCTCGACGGGAAAGGTGGTCTTTCGTGATTTGATGACTCACTTGCTTGCTTCGGCGCTACGACCAAGGAGGACCGAGAAAACACATGGTAGGGCGTCCCACGTCTAGGCAAGGAAGAAAATATGCGTGCACCACCTGGGAGGACTCCCGAACCGCGTAGTAGGGTGTGCCTCGTCTCGGCTCAGAAGAAAAATGTGCGTGTAAAAATATACTATATCAGGCGTACTACCTATGGTTCGACCTCGGGACCCAGCCAGTCGGTCAAAAACACCCCACTAGCCAAACAACTTCTTCATGCTAACGTGGCACGAAGGATAGGTGTGGTTAGCTCCATCTTGACCAACCACAACATTGCTTGTTCTAGGCGATTCTTTTGTTTTCCAAGCTTTTTTTAGTTATAATAACACCACGACAAGCTCGCGCTGCTCTTCGTGCGTGCCCGTGCATTTAAAGGAGACGATGGAGAGGAGAGAGAGAGAGATTGCAGACATGGGACCCACCAGTAAATGAGTCAACAGGCAAGCACGTTTTGACGAGCCACTCCCTCTACTCAAGGTAAATGAGTCAACGTAATACTATATAAAATCAAGTTATGGGACAAAGCCATCAACCGTTGTTGTTTCAGGCTATCAACTTATGTTTTGTAGTCGATGTGGCCAATTCGAATCTCGTCTTTCAGAATTGTTAGTTTTAGGTCCAAATTTGATCAATGACAAGTGGGACCCCCGTGTGTTGTTCCGATATTTCAATGTAGGATGTTTTTTTTCAACACTTTGCGCAGTTAGACAAGTAATGGTACGAGTTACACTTATTTTGCAAGTTTAGGAACAAAAATGACAATGGCATAGAATATCACGTCCACCCCACATCTTAGATGCTATGGTGATACGAGTTTTTACGTCATTGGAACTGAGATCCAATTGCTTGGGAGTAGTCTTTGTAATTATGCGCAATTTCCAAACGCTTCAAGGTTTTTTTGCAAATAAAACATTTAGGCCTCGTGTGTGCCGCTGCATCTTAGATCCAACGGCTCCTAGTTGCTCATATTAGGTGCTCCCCGTAGCTTAATTAGCTGCTACGATGATATGAGCATCTATGTTGTACGATGTGTGATCAGATGCCACATGCATAGTACTTGTACTTTCTGCGCAATTCCCAAGCTCTCTCAAGCATATATTGCAAAAACAATCAAACCTCCTACTATGAGCCGGTAGATCTCAGGGAACTCATATCACCATAGAATCAACGGTGCGGGAGCACCTCATATTCTCCCGTGCGAGAAAACATTAGGTGTTCTTGCAGCTTGGATGCTATGGTGATATGAGCTTCGACGTCATTCGATCTGAGATCCAACAGCATATGAGCAGTCTTTCTGCTTGTAAGCAGTGGCCAAACTCTTTGGGGGCTTTTCTACAAAAAAACATTTGAGCCACCAAGGAGTTGTTGGATCACAAATCCAACGACTCCGAATAGCTTGTATCACCAAAGCATCTAAGGTGTGGTAGCACATGATATTCTTACATACAGGAGAGTATGAGGTCCTCCTTCATATTAGATGCTACAGCGATACAAGCTTCGAGGTCATTGGATATGGGATCCAAGGGCATCTGAATAGTTTTTGTACAAATTATGTGCAATTCTCAAACTCATTAAGGTTTCCTGTAAAAATATTAAGACATCTTGTGAGCTGCTATATCTCAGATCTACAAGCTCCAAGCAACTCGTATCAGCATATAGCATCTAAGGTGTGGGAGCACATGATATTCTCCCGGGGAGGGGGGTGCACAACCAATCGGTTTTTGGGAGGTTGGGGACAAATATAATGTTCAAAAAATATAATCTAAACAATCTTAAATAGAGCTTCACAATTTTATCTAAGGTCGAGGGATTAACCCGACAATCTACATAGCTCCGCCTAAACACAACATTTGCATGTTTGTAGTACTACAGTTAGTATTCATGTTTCACTTTCCTGTTCATTTGAAATATTGAATTGAAGACCATGCATGTCTTACATTTTACTCCATTCGTTCCTAAATATTAGTCTTTTAGAGATTTCAAATGGACTGCCACATACGGATGTATATAAACATATTTTAGAGTGTAAATTCACTCATTTTTCTCCGTATGTAGTCACTTGTTCAAATCTCTAAAAGACAAATATTTAGGAACGGGGGGAATATTTTTTAATTCGTGCCATACATGCATGGTTTGGAAAAATAGATGCACTATACTTATTGGATTGTTGTTTTATTCGTGTGTGTGTGTGTGGTCATATGCTTGATACATACAATGTTTTCTCACCATCATACTATTCATCTTTTAAATTTGAATTTGCAATGAAAAACTTACTAGGGATACCATGAAATGTGAAATCCACGTTCAGATCACTATATCACAAACTCACTCTAACTCAAGAACTTGTCATAAATCAAATACCATGTTGAGATCACTATTTGCAAGGAAAATACGGGCATTGTAATACATAGATTCGTTGGGCAATGTAAAAGATTCCTTTCGAATTCTCGAATGGTAGCACCCAACGGCGTACCAGCCAGATTCGCGCTCATGTTGATCCTTAAAAATATACTCGGGCTCGTGTCCTTCTGGTGGCGTGCGTGGTACGCACATTAGCCAACACCAACCAGTTGAGCCTATGTGTTTCAAGTCGAAATATCTGGCGGACAGAATTCCAGCCCTTGGAAATTCCCCTCATGTCCCCGGTCCATAATGACTACCGATGAACAATGGTGGGATGCTTTAGTAACTAGACAACATTACCTACCATGTCGAGCACGGTTCAATTCCCTCAGTCGCCGGTACCCAAGGTCAGCCGCCAACTCCATTGCCTAGTAATAATAGGAGTACTACACCGGGATGAGCACAGAATTGAGCCCCGTTTGTTCGTGCCTAGTACTTGAGTTAATATATCAGGCAATGCACTGGTACGGAGGGATTATCCTTTTAGTCTGCATATATAACTTACCTGAATTCTAACTTAGAAAAATGTTTGACCAAATCCTTTCTTAAGAAATATTAACATCTACAATTGTAAAGATGTATCGCTTGATAATTTATTGCATGATGCAGGTTATGATATTGTTTCGAATCCTGGTTCTCAAATTTCAGAAAATCCAAAAGTGACCGGAAATTCATGAAACTGAGCATGGTCTTGTGATATGGCACAAATATGGTGTCGTATTTTTTTGTTCAATTTGAGACAAGCTGCTTATGAGAAGTTGCACAAATGGAGATCCAAGGTATTTTGGAACAATGACCTGTCACGTTAAGGCGAACGCTTTCACTATTCAAACTGTGGGCGTTTCCGTGCCACCACGAGTCCCGCTTCTCATCGGTGGGTGCTATCCGAGCAAGCGTGTGAGTCGACGGGAGGCGTGCGAGCAGACATCTATGCCGGCTAACCGGGAGGCGTGCAAGCAGGCCACAACACACGCTCACTGGGAGGCGAGCCCTTTGACCAGCCTCAGCCGCCCACCTTCATCTCAACTGCCCCACTGTTAATGGCGCCGGCACCACATTTTAAAATCACCCCGCACTACTCGGTATCCGCTACAATCTTCTCTCTTCCTCTCCGATTCTCCCGTCGTCTACCTCCAACCAGCCTGGCCTAACCGTATGCCATGTCGCATCACGATGGTCTGCCCTTAGTCTTCTAGTTTCCTGAGGAAGACATCGCGCTTTGGGACAAGCTTGAACTGGCCTTGCGGGAAGACGTCGTGCCTGTCCCCGCTCCCATTGCCCCGACTGCACCACCGCCCATCCCCGTGGTATTGATGGGATGGGAGCCGCATATTGTTGCCGAGCTTGATGCCACGGGGTTCCACGAGGTCCCCGTCGACTTTCAGGCGCCCGTTGTCGGTGTGAAAACCAGCGGATCTCGGGTAGGGGTCCCGATCTGTGCGTCTTAGGCTAATGGTAACGGAAAGCAAGGGACACAATGTTTACCCAGGTTCGGGCCCTCTCGATGGAGGTAAAACCCTACTTCCTGCTTGATTGATATTGATGATATGAGTAGTACAAGAGTAGATCTACCACGAGATCGTAGAGGCTAAACCCTAGAAGCTAGCCTATGATGATTATGGTTGTGATCGTGATCAGCCTTCTAAGGACCAACCTCTCCGGTTTATATAGACACTGGAGAGGGCTAGGGTTTACACGGAGTCGGTTACAAGGAAGGAAATATCATATCCGGATCGCCAAGCTTGTCTTCCACGCAAAGGAGAGTCCCATCCGGACACGGGACGGAGTCTTGAGTCTTGTATCTTCATGCTCCATCAGTCCGACCAAAGTATAGAGTCCGGCAGTCCAAATATTAGCCCGGTTCATGTAATGAGTTCAACACGACGCCAAAGGGCGAGTGCTGGAAGATATCCGCGGCGGTGAACTCCATTACAGGAGCCCAACCAGGTTCGGCAGGCTCAGGAGAGCGCGGACTGGAACCTACAGCCGGATACGAGTCCGGGGGTCCGGTGTCACAGGCTTCTTTGAGGACGAGGCCTGTGTTCGGCTCTACCGCCGACGAGTGTGCGGCCTGCGGGGCGGGGTCCATCCCTCGGTCCTTAGGCAACACGGTCTGCTCTGGATTTAGGTCCAGGTCTGCCGCAGGGATGACATCCCGAGCATTGTCCGACAGCAGGTCTAAGCCGTGCTCATCGTGACCGTCCAGCGCTCCTGGCACAAGCCCGAATCCGTTGAAGATCAAGTCTCCGCGGATATCAGCCGTGTAGTTCAGGTTTCCGAACCTGATCTGGTGGCAAGGGGCGTAGCTGTCGATCTGCTCCAGATGGCCAAGCGAATTGGCCCGCAGTGCGAAGCCGTCGAACACGAAGATCTATCCGGGGAGAAAAGTCTCACCCTGGACCGTGTGGTTGACGATGATTGAAGGAGCCATCATGCCTTGCAGCGACGACATAGAAGAACTCTCAATGAAACCACCAACATCTCCGGTCATGGCACAGGACTCCTTCACCCGTGCACCTGCCAGCATATGCAACTACGTGGGCACTGACGCGCACGCCTGAGCCGGTGCCCATGCACACGAATGTCTCCACTGCGCCGTTGCTAGCGCATGTCCCCGCGCAGGTGCCAGTGCCCCCCTCAGCGGCATGGATTGTCACACCCTAGCTAGTTCATGCATTAGAGTGTTGCATCATGTCTATTTTTCTGAACAGAAACTTGAAATGGGGATGACAGAACCCCCAGCCCCTCTGAAACCAACTAGGGTTTACTAAAAATATTTTCAATGAACCTGAAATGCCCTTCCAAAATGTCCATCATCTTTGTCTTGGTTCAGAACCTCTGCCAAAAGTGATGCACAATTTTCCAGGTCATCCTAAGGTCTTTGAATTAAATCATAAGTATTTGAATTTGGGCATTTAAAATTTATAAAATATTTCAAATGCTCAAATATTCCGAAACTAAAATGTTCCATGCTGGAATTATTCCAACTAAGGACCAGGTGCAGTTTGGTGATTTTTGGAATTCCTTAGGTATTTTTAAAAATGCAACAAACCTGCAGAATAAATAAAAAACAGGAAGAAGGGAAAGTTTTACCTGGCGCCACCTAGCAGGCCCACCTGCCGGCCCAGCCCAGCCACCGCTCCAGCGAGCTGCTTGGCTTGGCCAGGCAGGCAGGCAGCTGCTCGACGGCGAGCACAGCATGCGTGCCACACAGCTGCCCGCCGCCTCGCCGCTCCCCTCGTCCAGCTGATGACGTGGATCGACCCCTCTCCCTCTCCCCGACCCCGCAGACACCAGCTCCTCCCCGCAGCTCCTCTCCCTCGCTCTCCGCACCATGGCCGACGCCACCGCCGCCACACCCTTGCCGTAGTCGCGCTCTCCGTCAACCCCGCGCTGCGCCACCGTGTCCAGGAGCTTCGCTGCCCTCCGCTCCTTCGAACAAGCCGAGCCCCGAGCGCTCGCTTGCCCTGAAGCCACTGCCCCGACCTCGTTTAACCTCGCCACCACCGGAGATCCCCTTCGCCGTCGCCGCCGCACCAGCTCATCTTCGACCGCATCGTCTGCTTCCTCAAGAGCGCTGTGAGCTTGGCTACCTTCTCCCCCTTCCCTTTCTCGCTCTCGTGCACCACCGCAAGCACACGTAGCTCACCCGCACGCGCCACCGCGGAGCTCGTCACCGACGTGTCTCCGGCTAACCACCGGCCACCCCACCTTGTCTAACGCCCTCACCGCGTCCCCAGGGGCCCAACGCACCTCACCACGTGCCTCGCCGTGCCCCGTAGCCTCGGATTCGTCTTCACCCGACTCCGGCAACCGCCAAAGTCGTCGCCGGCGACGTCTCCGGCCACCCCGAGCTCAACCACCACCACCAAGAGTTGCGGCTCAGTCCCAGCTACCTGTAGATGCTCTCCGCCGCCCATTTGGTCGCCGGAGTGCACAAAACCACTCTCGCCGCCGCGTTCGGCCTAGCCGGCGGCTAGACGCCAGCGTGTTTGACCTTGACTTTGACTAGGGTGGGTCCAGGTTGACTCCCCTGAGTCTATGACAAGTGGGCCCCACCCCTCTGCTAATTAACCAGTTTAGATTTAACTAAATTTAGTTAGTTAATTAACTACTGACATGCGGGACCCACTGCTCAGTTTGACCTGGACCGGCCTGTTGACCTGCTGAGGTCAGCATGACATCATGCTGACGCAGTAATCCTTTTCTGGAATTAAAATAAATCTAGAATGATTTATAAATTCTAGAAAATCCCCCAAACTTCAAAAATTCATAGTAAATCATCTGTATCTCCAAATGCAAAGTTTTATATATGAAAAATGATCAGAAAAATCCAATCTATCCATATGTACTGGTTTCATGCATGTTTAAGCAAGCTAACCTGGTGTTTAGAGCAGAACTAGATAAAGCACTTATAAGGGCCATGTATGAGTTTGAAACTTGAATCTTTGATTCAAAATGGTTCAAACCCATCTGGTTTTAGCTGCATTATCCCAACACACCCATATTGCCATGTTTCATGCATGCATCATATTGTTGCATATTGTTTGGTGATGTTGTGTATCGGTGCTCTCTGCGGCAGGTCCTGCCCCTGAGGAGTATCGTGATTACCCCAACGAAGAACAATATCAGTGCATCGACCCATCAGGCAGGCAACCAACCATTTGATCATATCGATACAATCCCATGTTCTCGCTCCTGCTCTCTTTTACTGCATTAAGACAACGCGTTTCAAACTGCTGTGTGCTACGGTAGTTGAACCCATTTCCTCTGCATGACCTGTCATGTCAGGACCCCGACTCAATGTCACATCGATCTAGCCTGTAACACCTCATATCACTTTGCGGCCTCATGCACGGTATCCCCACGTGTGTCGCCTTACCTTTGCCCGGGACCGTTTGCGCCTTTTGGCTCACGTATATGATAGTGTCGCTAGCATCCATATGATAAGGAGCCCGGGCTGACATGACTAGTCGTAAACCCAAAGTGGCACAGACTTACAGGGACATGCATCCATGACCCAGCATCGAACGTGTCGGTCATCAACAAGTGGGTCCGGGCTGTAGCACTAGGCTAGCAGGACTCCGGTAAACCGGGCTGTAGCGGGCTAACAGGACTCCGGTACTCAATGTGTGACATTTCCCCGAAGGGACAGACACAGGAACGAAGAAGGACACATGCCGGCCAGCCTAAGTGTTCCAGAGCAGTAGCAAGCTACCATGGCTCAGTGGTAACACTAGGAGACATTTCCCGGTACGAGAGGCTACTAAAGATAAACAACTAGATAGTCAGATCCCACACATACCAAGCATTTCAATCATACACACAATATGCTCGATATGTGCAAATACAACAAGGCATCACAACATGACTCTACGACACAAGTACTTTATTTAAGGCTCGGAGAGCCATACATAACATACACATAAGTACGGGTCACACGACCTATTATTCAAGTCATACAGTCATACAAACCAGCAGCGGAAGTAACTTGTCTGAGTACAGACAACTAGTAAAATAAAATAGGCTTGGAAAGCCTAGCTATACTACGTGGTCCTTCACAAGCTTAGGATCACCACCTGGGCCTTAGCCTACTCATTGATGTCAACGTCTACGAAGAACCCATCAGAAGGGGTTGCAGCGTCTTCTGTAAAAATGTAAATTATAGCAACATGAGTACAAAGGTACTCAGCAAGACTTACATCAGATCCTACATACATGCACATTATCAAGAAGGGTTGGTGGGGTTATTGCAGCAAGCCAGCTTTGACTCTTGGCTAGGCTATCCTACGAGACCCAACTTGAAATGGTTTTGCGCACACGAGTCCACTACTCACCACTTCAATACACTACCGAGGATCCACCTCCGTCTTCCCACGGAAGAGCCATCCTCGGCACTCACACTTATCTTGAGGCTTTTAGTAGTTTCCATTTACTTGTCTATGAACTGTATAGGCAACCAAGTAGTCCTTTACCGCGGACGCGGCTATTCGAATAGATCATGTTAACCCTGCAGGGGTGTACTTCTTCATACATGTTTCCACCACTTAGCGTCTGCACACGACATGTGCTCGGCAGACTTCAAGCAAAAGCCGACGTGGGTGTAGACCACGACCTACCTAAACACCTAAGTCTCTAGTCCAGGTTTACCGCCTATCCAGGTTCCATCCGCAGGGAGTCCGGCCGAGGTTTCCCATACGGCCCCGAACGATGTGTACAGGGTTCCCGAGATACCTAACGGGTATTCGGTACACCGTGCCATGTACCTACCGCATCAGAGCCCACCCCTACGGTCAGCACTGTCCACGGCCTCCAGTAGGCTACAAACACCAGAAACTACTTGCAACTCCTAGACAGAGGACTAGGGTGAATAAGAAGTCGAGCGGGGTCATATTTCAGGGCCCAATGCATGGTAGTAGCTGTATCTTAAATCACACATACAAATCTCAGTGCTTAAGGTCGGCTTCAATGAAACAACCCACCATGTACTCCTACATGGCCTCTCATCGATACCTTTACCAAATCGTGTTCACCCCATCACTCTCAGTACTGACATGATCATTTCAGTCTAGCCCATCACCCAGATGAACCAGACCTGACACGACTCTAAGCATAGCAGGCATAGCAAGGTAGGAACAACACACATACATGGCTCAATCAACTCCTACACATGCTAGTGGGTTTCATCTAGCTACTGTGGCAATGACAGGTCATGCAGAGGAAATGGGTTCAACTACCGCAGCACACAGCAGTTTGAAATGTGTTGTCTTAATGCAGTAAAAGAGCGCAAGAGCGAGAACATGGGATTGTATCGATATGATCAAATGGTTGGTTGCTTGCCTGATGGATCGATGCACGGATACGATTCTTCGCTACGGTAATCACGGTACTCCTCGGAGGCAGAACCTGCCGCAAAGAACACCGATACACAGCCATCACCAAACAATGTGCGACAATATGATGCATGCATGAAACATGGCAATATGAGTGTGTTGGGCTAATGCAACTAAGACCAGAAGGGTTTGAACCAATTTGAACCAAAGATTCAAATTTCAAACTCATACATGGCCCTTTAAAGTGTTTTATCTTGTTCTGCACTAAACATCAAGTTAGCTTGCTTAAACATGCATGAAAACAGTACAGATGGATAGATTGGATTTTTCTGATCATTTTTCATATATAACTTGTCTAATTTGGAGTTACAGATTAAAAGTTATGAATTTTTGAAGTTTAAACTATATTCTGGAATTTCCTATATTAGAATAAATCCAGAAATTAATTTATTGCGTCAGCCATGCGTCAGAATGACGTCAGGGTCAACGGAGATGTCCAGGTCAAACCTGACTGTGGGTCCAGGGTGTCAGGGTAATTAGTTTAGCTAAAGTTTAATTAAAACTAAACCTATTTAGTTAACAGGGCTGGGCCCCACCTGTCATTGACTCATCAGAGTCAACCAGGGCCCACCATGGTCGAAGTCAACGTCGGCTGCACCGGCGTCTAGCCGCCGGCGAGCCCGACACGGCGGCGGAAGTGAGTTTGGTTGTTTCGGCAACCAAACGAGCCGCGAAGGGTGGCTATGGATAGCTGGGAACATGCCGCAGCTTCTGGTGGAGTCGGTTGGGGTCGGGGCAGCCGGAATCGGCGCCGGCGACGACCTAGGCGGCCGCCAGAGTTCGGCCGAAGGCGAACTTGAGGCTAGAGGGGTCGGTGAGGTGCGGGGAGTAGTTGGTTAGGTGCTACGTGACGTGGTGAGCACGATGGACACCAAGTGGTGGCCGGAGGGTGACCGGGAGCACGTCGGCGACGAGCTCCACGGCGGTGGGTGCGGTTGAGCTCCGGGAGGTCACTACACAGCTCGGGGGCAAGAAAAGAAGGGAGGGGAAGATGGTTAAGCTCATAGGGAACTCGACGGAACACTTGGTGCGGCCGGGGACGGGCCGGAGCGACGACGGCGTTGAAGGGGATCTCCGGCGACGGCGGTTCGGTCGAGGTCGGTGCGGTGGACTCGGGCCTTGCGAGCGCTCGGGGCTCGGCTTTCTCGAAGGAGAGGAGGGTGGTGGAGCTCCTGGACACGACGGCACGGCGTGGGGTTGACGGAGGGCGTGGCTACAGCGAGGGGGTGGCGGCGATGGCGTCGGCCATGGCGTGGGAGAGCGAGGGAGAGGAGTTGGGGGAGAATGGAGGTGTCCTGGGGGTTCACGGCTCGACGTGGAGTTCATCCAAGCCAGCAACAAGGCGAGGAGGTGAAGCAGGGCGACGGCCAGCTGCGTGGCGCACGCTGCGGCCGCCGTCGGGCACCTGCCTGCCTGCCTGGCCGGCAAGCAGCTCGCTGGCGCGGCGCTGGGATGGGCCGGCAGGTGGGCCGGGTGCTGGGCACCAGGTAAGTCTTTTTTTATTTCCCTGTTCTTCTGTTTTTTTATTCTGTAAGTTTGTTGAATTATTAAAAATACCTAGGCCACTCCTAAAATCACCAAACTACTCCTGGTCCATAGTTGGATTATTTCCAACATGAAACATTTTAGTTTGGAGATATTTGAACATTTGAAATATTTTATATAATTTTAAATGCCCAAATTCAAATATTTATGATTTAATTCAAAGACCCTAAGATGACCTAGGAAAATGTGCACCACTTTTGGCAGAGGTTCTGAACCAAGACAAAAATGATGGGCATTTTAGAAGGGCATTTCAGGTTCATTGAAAAAGTTTTTAGTAAACCCTAGTTGGTTTCAGAGGGGGCTGGGGGTTCTGTCATCCCCATTTCAGGTTTCTGTTGAAGAATAGACATGATGCAGCACTCTAATGCATGAACTAGCTAGGGTGTGACAACTCACCCCCACTCAAAAGAATCTCGTCCTGAGATTTGGGTTCCTCCGGAAAGAAGGCGGGATACTCGAGTCGAAGACGATCCTCCCTTTTCCAGGTTGCTTCATCCTCAGAATGGTGTGACCATTGAACTTTGAGAAACTTGATATTGTGATGTCGAGTGGTACGCTCGGCCTGATCGAGGATACGAATGGGGTACTCTCGATACGTGAGATTATCTTGGAGATCAAGCATTTCGTGGTCCACTCCACGGATAGGATCCGAGAAGCAACGCCTGAGTTGAGAAACGTGGAAGACATCGTGGACTCTGGAGAGATGCGGAGGTAGTTCCAATTGGTAGGCAACTTCTCCTCGTTTAGAGAGAATGCGAAAAGGTCCAATGTAACGAGGAGCCAATTTGCCCTTGATACTGAAGCGATGGGTTCCCTTCAGAGGAGTAACCCGAAGGTAAGCCTTCTCGTCAACCTCAAAAGTCATAGCCTTATGTTTTCGGTCATATTGACTCTTTTGACGAGATTGGGCTGTTTTCAACTTTTCACGAACGATGCGAACTTGCTCTTTTGCTTCCTGAATCATATCCGGGCCAAAGAATTGTCTTTCCCCGGTTTCTGACCAGTTAAGAGGCGTTCGACACCTTCGTCCATAGAGAACTTCAAAAGGGGCTTTGCCCAAGCTGGATTGATAGCTGTTGTTATAAGCAAATTCGGCAAATGGAAGGCATTTCTCCCACTCCATTCCGAATGAGATAACAGAGGCTCGAAGCATATCTTCTAGAATCTGGTTGACGCGTTCCACTTGACCACTTGATTGAGGGTGGAAAGCGGTACTAAAAGAAAGGCGGGTTCCCATAGCATTTTGGAAACTTTCCCAAAATCGAGAGGTGAAAAGACTTCCTCGATCCGAGTTAATTTCCAAAGGAACACCATGGAGAGACACTATTCGGGAGATGTATAAGTCTGCCAATTGACTAGCGGTTATACTCTCGCGAACAGGTAGGAAATGGGCTACTTTGGAAAGACGATCGATAACGACAAAGATAGCATTATTCCCTCTCTTGGTCCTGGGAAAACCGGTAATGAAGTCCATACCAATTTTATCCCATTTCCATTCAGGAATAGCTAGGGGTTGAAGGGTGCCAGCAGGCCGTTGATGCTCTGCTTTTACACGACGGCAGACGTCGCAATTAGCAATATACTGAGCAATTTCTCTCTTCATCCTAGTCCACCAGAACCTCTGGCGTAGGTCCTGATACATCTTGGTACTACCGGGATGAATGGTGAGAGGAGATTCATGAGCCTCCTTAAGGATCAACTGCCGTAGATGCTGGTTCTTGGGAACCACTAAACGGTTCTCAAAGTACACAACACCATGATCATTTGTGGAGAAACATCTAGCACCTCCGCTAGCAATGTTCTCCTTGATCTTGGATATTCCCTTATCTCGCTTTTGGGCAGCGATGATTTGATCCGTAAGAGTAGGTTTCGCCACCAAGGTGGAAAGAAATCCTTGAGGAACAATGTGAAGGTTAAGCTTCCGAAATTCCTCATGGAGAAGCGGTTGACTTTGTTGTAACATCAGGTTGTTACAATAAGATTTACGACTTAGCGCATCAGCCATGACGTTGGCTTTCCCTGGGGTGTAAGTTATGCCTAAGTCGAAATCTGTGATCAACTCAACCCAACGTCTTTGCCTGAGATTTAAATCCGGTTGGGTGAATATGTACTTCAGACTTTGATGATCAGTGTAGATTTCGCAACGATTACCGAGAAGGGAATGCCGCCATGTTTTGAGTGCATGGACTACAGCTGCAAGCTCTAGATCATGAGTGGGGTAGTTTTCCTCATGTGGGTGTAATTGCCGTGAAGCATAAGCAATTACGTGTCGATCTTGCATGAGAATACAGCCTAGTCCTTCTCGCGAGGCGTCGCAGTAGATAACAAAATCCTTGGAAAAATCCGGTGGTACCAGTACGGGAGCAGAGGTTAAACGTCTTTTCAGTTCCTGGAAACTGTGCTCACATTGTGGAGTCCACTCGAACTTTTTATCTTTCTTGAGGAGTTCAGTTAGAGGTTTGGCAACTTTGGAGAAATTCTCGACAAAGCGACGGCAATAGCTCGCTAGGCCAAGGAAACTCCAAACTTGCTTGACCGATTCAGGTGGAGTCCAATTAAGGATGGCTTGAACTCGCTCAGGGTTAACAGCAATGCCTTTACCAGAAATTACATGCCCAAGATAGGTCACTTCTGACAACCAGAATTCACATTTAGAAAATTTGGCATAAAGGCGATGCTCTCGAAGTTTCTTCAACACTAGCCTTAGGTGTTCGGCATGTTCTTCCTCGTTCTTGGAGTAGATGAGTATATCATCGAGGTAAACCATGACAAATTTATCCAAATACTCCATGAAGATTGAGTTCATCAGCCGAGAGAAGGTGGCTGGAGCGTTGGTTAAACCGAAGGACATGACGGTGTACTCGTATTGGCCATAACGAGTAACAAAGGCCGTTTTTGGAATGTCCCCGTTTCTGGTTTTGATTTGATGGTAGCCCAGCCTCAAATCCATTTTAGAGAAGATTGAGGATCCAGCGAGCTGATCATACTGGTCCTTGATCCTGGGAAGCGGATACTTGTTCTTAATTGTGACCAAATTGACAGGTCGATAATCTACAACCATCCGGTCCGTACCATCCTTCTTCTTGACGAAGAGGACGGGGCAAGCCCACGGAGATGAACTAGGTCGGATGAAACCCTTTTTCATGGACTCATCGAGTTGTTTCTTAAGCTCAGCTAGTTCTAGTGGTGCCATCTTATAGGGTCTTCTAGCAATCGGGACGGTTCCTGGAATGAGGTCTATTACGAACTCAACATCCCTGTCAGGTGGAACACCTGGCAATTCCTCTGGGAAGACATCCGGGAAGTCACGGACTACCGGAACGTCCTCAAGGTCTGGCAAAGGGCTGGCGTTAAGAGAATATAACTGTCGCTTGGCTATTCGGGTCAAGACATTGACTATCTTCCCCGAAGGATGGGTGAGTTGAACAGTCCTAGAGAAGCAATCAATTTTGGCATGATGGGCTGACATCCAGTCCATACCCAAGATGATATTAATATCCGAAGATTCGAGGGCTATCAAAGATGCGAGAAAAACAAGTTTGTTGACTTGAATTTCATTTCCATGGCTTACTCTAGAAGTTTGCCATTTGGATCCCGGAGTTTGAATTACCATAGAGGTGGGCATCTCACAGAATGTGGTGTTATGCAGACGAGCATAGCTCTCGGATATAAATGAATGAGATGCTCCTGTATCGAAAAGAACAGATGCCGGGTGGCAATTAACAAGGAGCGTACCGAGAACGACATTGGGATCCTCTTGAGCTTCTTCGGCAGAGATACAGTTGACATGGCCACGTGCAACGGTGGCCGGCTTGGCGTAAAACACTTTCCCTGTCGGCTTGCCACGGTCAACAGCTTTAGCAGATTGGTTGGGGTTGGTTTGGGGGCACTCGCGCATATAGTGGCCCGATTCCCGACACTTGAAACAAGTCACGGAACTGGTGCGTGGAGGAGCATTGTTGGTTGGACCACCATAGGGCTTGGCTGGTGCAAACTGTTGAACGGGGCGAGGCGCCTGGAAGGATGGCCTCGGTGTGAACCTGGGTGGCAGGGTAGTGTTAGGCACCCACACGCGGCGCTTCTGAGGACCAGCACCGGATGAGGAACCCATGTCACGGCCATGCTTGCGTGTTGCGTCATAATCAGTCTGACCAGTCTCAGCACTGATGGCCTTGTTAACAAGCTTCTAAAAAGATGTGCACTCATGCAGACGGAGGTCGCGGCGAAGCTCAGGACTAAGTCCCTTACGGAACCTTGCTTGCTTCTTGGCATCAGTAGAAACTTCCTCAGTTGCATATCGTGCGAGGTTACCGAACTCCCTGCTGTAAGCATCCACAGAGAGTCGGCCTTGAGTGAAACTGCAAAATTCCTCACGTTTACGGTCCATGAGACCCTCCGGAATGTGATGTTCACGGAAAGCCTCGCTGAATTCAGCCCAAGTAGTGACATGGTCCGCTGGGCGCATAGCTCCATAATTCTCCCACCATAGACTGGCGGGGCCTTCAAGATGATATGCAGCAAAGGTGACCTTGTCAGCCTCAGCTACTAGCGTAGAATGCAGTTTGTGAGAAATACTGCGAAGCCAGTCATCAGCGTCGAGAGGCTCGACGGAGTGGTGGAACGTGGGTGGATGTAACTTGATGAAATCACTGAGTGACACCAAGTTATTTCTCTAATGGTGTGTTGTGTTCTGTTCAATACGCTCCAACAAATGGTTGGTCTCCCGCTTGTTTCTCTCAGCTTCCAGCATAACTTCGGCTAGGGAAGGAGGGTGAGGCAGGTTTGCATTCCCGACTTCACTGCCTTCGGCCTGCTCTTGGGAATCAGGGTTATTGCGCGTGTTGACCATCCTAGGTAAACAAGACAATGATTTAGTCAGAATGATAAGATTCCGACATAGAATACAGAATGTAAGGAATAACTCGGAATGCAAGATGATCATCCGTATGACATGGTAGATACAGAAACTGCTTCTTTTATTCCATCGTCATACACACCATACAAGGTTTAGTACAAGACCAAACAAGGTACTATTACGGTGAAAAGAGGATTACATCTCATCGGAGGCATCCCAAGCTCCTATACATTATTTTTCTACACCTCTGGAAGGCGGTACAAACTAGGTCATATCCCACGAGTCACGCAGGACGATAGACGACACAGCTAGTACGAACTAGTGATACTACCACTAACTCAGACCGATCCGTAGTAGTCCTCGTAGAAGTCACCTCCATAGCCTGGAAGCTCAACATGATCATCCGGAAACAGACGATCTCGCGGAGCTTGTGGACCATAGGGGCTAGGATGAGGTCTTGGACCAACAAACGGTGGCCTGCGGGGACCACGAGGTGGGGTGATGCCTCCTACATCACGCCAACCCATCACGTCTGGCAGAGCAGATCTCACAGGATAGAGATCGCGCATATCCGAATATCCAGCTTGCACAGCCGCTGCAAACCGAGTCAAAGTGGCCCAATGGTCAGCACGGGTATTGAAAAGCTCTAGCCTCAAGGCCCGATTTTCACGGTCCTTATCCTCGAGCAACTCAGCAGTGGTGCGAGTCCGTGAATCCTCCTGAGTGGGGTCAGCATAGATAGCCTGGAGATACCCTTGTGCTCCCGGAAGTGATGCTGGCATATACCGGAAATCAGAGTCCCGAAATAGGCCAGTCCTGACTCGCATGATGGTCATCATAGACTAGGCGGCATCCTGCACAGCCATCTCAATAGTAACCCCGAGTCCATAGGAGCAGTGAAGGGGCTCGGTGGATCCAGGATAAGATGGAAATATCCTGACAGTGCAAAGATACTGGCTTTGATTAAAGTCTTGAAATTGCTCTTCGACCGTGTACTCAGGATACCAACGGTATCCAGCCTCAGTCATTACCCTGACCAACATGGCAGTATGGCCGGGTACATCTAGGCATCGAGTCAGGCGAACCACTTGATTGAGGTCGCGAGTGGCCATCTGAAAGCACAACCATAATGCAAAGGCATTAGAATTTCTAGCAAAATTTCGACAGCATAACGGCTGTAAATGCTCAAAAAGGATTTGAGACATTTGACAAAGGATTTCATACACACTCAACAACATCATATCAAAGTTCTGGGTCCATCCTAGCAACATAATGTGGTAGTAGAACTGAACTAGGCTTGTATCCATCAAACTTATAAGGTACTACTGATTAGTAACACGTGAACCTGATAGAGAGAAAAGATCCTAATTCCTTAACCCCCGGTGGAAGAATAGACTGACTCAGATCAGAATGTCATAAGATAAAGGAGTAAAAGAGCCTTACGTTCCAACCCACAAACAATTCCCCTACATATAACTAAAGAATTTCTAGACTCAACATCGACCAGTTTGGCTTGGAGAACCTACAGGCAGTCCGGCTCTGATGCCAACGCTGTCAGGACCCCGACTCAATGTCACATCGATCTAGCCTGTAACACCTCATATCACTTTGCGGCCTCGCGCACGGTATCCCCACGGGTGTCGCCTTACCTTTGCCCGGGACCGTTTGCGCCTTTTGGCTCACGTATATGATAGTGTCGCTAGCATCCATATGATAAGGAGCCCGGGCTGACATGACTAGTCGTAAACCCAAAGTGGCACAGACTTACAGGGACATGCATCCATGACCCAGCATCGAACGTGTCGGTCATCAGCAAGTGGGTCCGGGCTGTAGCACTGGGCTAGCAGGACTCCGGTAAACCGGGCTGTAGCGGGCTAACAGGACTCCGGTACTCAATGTGTGACATTTCCCCGAAGGGACAGACACAAGAACGAAGAAGGTCACATGCCGGCCAGCCTAAGTGTTCCAGAGCAGTAGCAAGCTACCATGGCTCAGTGGTAACACTAGGAGACATTTCCCGGTAAGAGAGGCTACTAAAGATAAACAACTAGATAGTCAGATCCCACACATACCAAGCATTTCAATCATACACACAATATGCTCGATATGTGCAAATACAACAAGGCATCACAACATGACTCTACGACACAAGTACTTTATTTAAGGCTCAGAGAGCCATACATAACATACACATAATTACGGGTCACA
The DNA here is from genome assembly GCF_002162155.2 of Triticum dicoccoides. Lineage (NCBI taxonomy): Eukaryota > Viridiplantae > Streptophyta > Magnoliopsida > Poales > Poaceae > Triticum > Triticum dicoccoides. Next base: position 384,045,242 of record NC_041391.1, read on the forward strand.
CGACCCAGCATTCAAGTCATACAGTCATACAAACCAGCAGCGGAAGTAACTTGTCTGAGTACAGACAACTAGTAAAATAAAATAGGCTTGGAAAGCCTAGCTATACTACGTGGTCCTTCACAAGCTCAGGATCACCACCTGGGCCTTAGCCTACTCATTGATGTCAACGTCTACGAAGAACCCATCAGAAGGGGTTGCAGCGTCTTCTGTAAAAATGTAAATTATAGCAACATGAGTACAAAGGTACTCAGCAAGACTTACATCAGATCCTACATACATGCACATTATCAAGAAGGGTTGGTGGGGTTATTGCAGCAAGCCAGCTTTGACTCTTGGCTAGGCTATCCTACGAGACCCAACTTGAAATGGTTTTGCGCACACGAGTCCACTACTCACCACTTCAATACACTACCGAGGATCCACCTCCGTCTTCCCACGGAAGAGCCATCCTCGACACTCACACTTATCTTGAGGCTTTTAGTAGTTTCCATTTACTTGTCTATGAACTGTATAGGCAACCAAGTAGTCCTTTACCGCGGACGCGGCTATTCGAATAGATCATGTTAACCCTGCAGGGGTGTACTTCTTCATACATGTTTCCACCACTTAGCGTCTGCACACGACATGTGCTCGGCAGACTTCAAGCGAAAGCCGACGTGGGTGTAGACCACGACCTACCTAAACACCTAAGTCTCTAGTCCAGGTTTATCGCCTATCCAGGTTCCATCCGCAGGGAGTCCGGCCGAGGTTTCCCATACGGCCCCGAACGATGTGTACAGGGTTCCCGAGATACCTAACGGGTATTCGGTACACCGTGCCACGTACCTACCGCATCACAGCCCACCCCTACGGTCAGCGCTGTCCACGGCCTCCAGGAGGCTACAAACACCAGAAACTACTTGCAACTCCTGGACAGAGGACTAGGGTGAATAAGAAGTCGAGCGGGGTCATATTTCAGGGCCCAATGCATGGTAGTAGCTGTATCTTAAATCACACATACAGATCTCAGTGCTTAAGGTCGGCTTCAATGAAACAACCCACCATGTACTCCTACATGGCCTCTCATCGATACCTTTACCAAATCGTGTTCACCCCATCACTCTCAGTACCGACATGATCATTTCAGTCTAGCCCATCACCCAGATGAACCAGACCTGACACGACTCTAAGCATAGCAGGCATAGCAAGGTAGGAACAACACACATACATGGCTCAATCAACTCCTACACATGCTAGTGGGTTTCATCTAGTTACTATGGCAATGACAGGTCATGCAGAGGAAATGGGTTCAACTACCGCAGCACACAGCAGTTTGAAACGCGTTGTCTTAATGCAGTAAAAGAGAGCAAGAGCGAGAACATGGGATTGTATCGATATGATCAAATGGTTGGTTGCTTGCCTGATGGATCGATGCACGGATACGATTCTTCGCTACGGTAATCACGGTACTCCTCGGAGGCAGAACCTGCCGCAAAGAACACCGATACACAGCCATCACCAAACAATGTGCGACAATATGATGCATGCATGAAACATGGCAATATGAGTGTGTTGGGCTAATGCAACTAAGACCAGAAGGGTTTGAACCAATTTGAACCAAAGATTCAAATTTCAAACTCATACATGGCCCTTTAAAGTGTTTTATCTTGTTCTGCACTAAACATCAAGTTAGCTTGCTTAAACATGCATGAAAACAGTACAGATGGATAGATTGGATTTTTCTGATCATTTTTCATATATAACTTGTCTGATTTGGAGTTGCAGATTAAAAGTTATGAATTTTTGAAGTTTAAACTATATTCTGGAATTTCCTATATTAGAATAAATCCAGAAATTAATTTATTGCGTCAGCCATGCGTCAGAATGACGTCAGGGTCAACGGAGATGTCCAGGTCAAACCTGACTGTGGGTCCAGGGTGTCAGGGTAATTAGTTTAGCTAAAGTTTAATTAAAACTAAACCTATTTAGTTAACAGGGCTGGGCCCCACCTGTCATTGACTCATCAGAGTCAACTAGGGCCCACCGTGGTTGAAGTCAACGTCGGCTGCACCGGAGTCTAGCCGCCGGCGAGCCCGACGCGGCGGCGGAAGTGAGTTTGGCCGTTTCGGCAACCAAACGAGCCGCGGAGGGTGGCTATGGATAGCTGGGAACATGCCGCAGCTTCTGGTGGAGTCAGTTGGGGTCGGGGCGGCCGGAATTGGCGTCGGCGACGACCTAGGCGGCCGCCGAAGTTCGGCCGAAGGCGAACTTGAGGCTAGAGGGGTCGGTGAGGTGCGGGGAGTAGTTGGTTAGGTGCTACGTGACGTGGTGAGCACGATGGACACCAAGTGGTGGCCGGAGGGTGACCGGGAGCACGTCGGCGACGAGCTCCAAGGCGGTGGGTGCGGTTGAGCTCCGGGAGGTCACTACATAGCTCGGGGGCAAGAAAATAAGGGAGGGGAAGATGGTTAAGCTCACAGGGAACTCGACGGAACACTTGGTGCGGCCGGGGACGGGCCGGAGCGACGACGGCGTTGAAGGGGATCTCCGGCGACGGCGGTTCGGTCGAGGTCGGTGCGGTGGACTCGGGCCTTGCAAGCGCTCGGGGCTCGGCTTTCTCGAAGGAGAGGAGGGTGGCGGAGCTCCTGGACACGGCGGCACGGCGTGGGGTTGACGGAGGGCGTGGCTACGGCGAGGGGGTGGCGGCGATGGCGTCGGCCATGGCGTGGGAGAGCGAGGGAGAGGAGTTGGGGGAGAATGGAGGTGTCCTGGGGGTTCACGGCTCGACGTGGAGTTCATCCAAGCCAGCAAAGAGGCGAGGAGGTGAAGCAGGGCGACAGCCAGCTGTGTGGCGCACGCTGCGGCCGCCGTCGGGCACCTGCCTGCCTGCCTGGCCGGCAAGCAGCTCGCTGGCGCGGCGTTGGGCTGGGCCGGCAGGTGGGCCGGGTGCTGGGCGCCACGTAAGTCTTTTGTTATTTCCCTGTTCTTCTGTTTTTTTTATTCTGTAAGTTTGTTGAATTATTAAAAATACCTAGGCCACTCCTAAAATCACCAAACTACTCCTGGTCCATAGTTGGATTATTTCCAACATGAAACATTTTAGTTTGGAGATATTTGAACATTTGAAATATTTTATATAATTTTAAATGCCCAAATTCAAATATTTATGATTTAATTCAAAGACCCTAAGATGACCTAGGAAAATGTGCACCACTTTTGGCAGAGGTTCTGAACCAAGACAAAAATGATGGGCATTTTAGAAGGGCATTTCAGGTTCATTGAAAAAGTTTTTAGTAAACCCTAGTTGGTTTCAGAGGGGGGTGGGGGTTCTGTCATCCCCATTTCAGGTTTCTGTTGAAGAATAGACATGATGCAGCACTCTAATGCATGAACTAGCTAGGGTGTGATATGTCATTGCCACAGTAACTAGATGAAACCCACTAGCATGTGTAGGAGTTGTTTGAGCCATATGTATGTGTTGTTCCTACCTTGCTATGCCTGCTATGCTTAGAGTTGTGTCAGGTCTGGTTCATCTGGGTGATGGGCTAGAGTGAAATGATCATGCCGGTAATGAGAGTGATGTGGTGAACACGATTTGGTAAACGTATCGATGAAAGGCCATGTAGGAGTACATGGTGGGTTGTTTCATTGAAGCCGTCCTTAAGCACTGAGATCTGTATGTGTGATTTAAGAATCAGCTACTACCATGCATTGGGCCCGAAACCAATGGACCCTCTCGGCTTCTTATTCACCCTAGTCCTCTGTCCAGGAGTTGCAAGTAGTTTCTGGTGTTTGTAGCCTACTGGAGGCCATGGACAGCGCTGACCGTAGGGGTGGGCTGTGATGCGGTAGGTACGTGGCACGGTGTACCGGATACCCGTTAGGTATCTCGGGAACCCTGTACACATCGTTCGGGGCCGTATGTGGAAACCTCGGCCGGACTCCCTGCGGATGGAACCTGGATAGGTGATAAACCTGGACTAGAGACTTAGGTGTCTAGGTAGGTCGTGGCCGACACCCACGTTGGGCTTCCGCTTGAAGGTTGCCGAGTACATGTTGTGTAAACGGCGGTAAGTGGTGAGAGCGTGTATGAAGAAGTACACCCCTGCAGGGTTAACATTATCTATTCAAATAGCCGCGTCCGCGGTAAAGGACTACTTGGTTGCCTATACAGTTCATAGACAAGTAAATGGATACTACTAAAAATCTCAAGATAAGCGTGAGTGCCGAGGATAGCTCTTCCGTAGGATGACGGAGGTGGATCCTCTGTGGTGTATTGAAGTGGTGAGTAGTGGACTCGTGTGCGCAAAACCATTTCAAGTTGGTGTATCGTAGGATAGCTCAGCCAAGAGTCAAAGCTAGCTTGCTGCAATAACCCCACCAACCCCCCCTTGATAATGTGCATGTATGTAGGATCTGATGTAAGTCTTGCTGAGTACCTTTGTACTCATGTTGCTTTAATTTACATTTTTCAGAAGACGCTGCAACCCCTTCTGATGGGTTCTTCGTAGCCGTTGACATCGATGAGTAGACCGAGGCCCAGGTGGTGATCCTGAGCTTGTGAAGGACCACGTAGTATAGTCAGGCTTTCCCAAGCCTCTTTTATTTTACTAGATGTCTGTACTCAGACAAGTTACTTCCGCTGTTGGCTTGTATGTCTGTATGACTTGAATGCTGGGTCGTGTGACCCGTACTTGTGTGTATGATATGTATGGCTCTCTGAGCCTTAAATAAAGTACTTGTGTTGTAGAGTCATGTTGTGATGCCTTGTTGTATTTGCACATATCGAGCATATTGTGTGTATGATTGAAATGCTTGGTATGTGTGGGATCTGACTATCTAGTTGTTTATTCTTAGTAGCCTCTCTTACCGGGAAATGTCTCCTAGTGTTTCCACTAAGCCTTGGTAGCTTGCTACTGCTCCGGAACACTTAGGCTGGCCGGCATGTGTCCTTCTTCGTTCCTGTGTCTGTCCCTTCGGGGAAATGTCATGCGATGGATACCGGAGTCCTGTTAGCCCGCTACAGCCCGGTTTACCGGAGTCCTGCTAGCCCAGTGCTACAGCCCGGATTCACTTGCTGATGACCGACACGTGCGATGTTGGGTCATGGATGCCTGTCCCTGTAAGTCTGTGCCACTTTGGGTTTACGACTAGCCATGTCAGCCCGGGCTCTTTACCATATGGATGCTAGCGACACTATCATATACGTGTGCCAAAAGGCGCAAACGGTCCCGGGAAAAGGTAAGACGACACCCGTGGGAATACCGTGCGTGAGGCCGCAAAGTGATATGAGGTGTTACATGCTAGATCGATGTGGCATCGAGTCGGGGTCATGACAGGATGGCCGTTGTCGACTGCTTCCTTGCACCAACGCCAGTCGCCTCCTCCTGCCAGTTGACTCGCTCCTGGAGACCAAAGTCCAGAACATTCTGTCCTTCCTTGAACCTAGGGCCAAGGAGTATGCCAACAATGGCGCAAGACGCCGCCTTCGCCATCGCCCTCGGTCAGTGGCCCGACGACACAGAGAGCCCGACAAAGGAGCCGCTTCCCACCACAAGACGCCGCCGCCGCCGCCGCATAATCTAAATTTGCCATGAAAAACATTCGGATTTCCATGCTAAAAATCCGAACGTTTATCATTTCCATTTATTTTAGATCGATCATCGTATGAATGTAAAGTCGGAGTCAGACTGAATGAAATCTATGGTTTGATCGATTGAATGTTCTGCTAGAGCGGTGTCAAGTCAAATATAAAACATCATCAAGCCACATGTATTCCTTTTCATCACAAACATTTCATATTAAACACCACTTCAATTCCAAATACTTGTAGGGTGCAACCAGTCCCCTTGTTCGAGTACTAGGCGATACATCTATTTATCAACGCATTTAATTATCACGGAGTAGTAGATAAATAGTACAGTACTAGATAACTTGTCCGTCATGGTCACTTTTGTTCCTAAACTTGTTACATGTATAATCTATATATACCATCTATACCAAAGGGGCAGATCCAATTAATCTCGGCCATCAAATCATGTCAATCCAACGACCTAGACTGCTTCAATGTCGAGCGCTCAACACGTTTAGCGTGCAGTTAATTTCATGCCAAAAATCATGCTAATCACATAATAACACGCAAATAATATCCTACTTAATATCCGCATGCACTTAATATACTTCCAAATTAATGTGCATTGCACGTACACATTAACTAGTACTACTTGTACGTGAAACTGGTGCCATAACTTGTGAACGTGTTCAGATATGTTCAACGGCAACATCGCCCACGAGTTCTTCATGTTTGCCCGTGCGTCTAAACGTAGAAGGGGAGGAGAGACATAGAGAGAGAGAGAGAGAGAGAGAGAGAGAAGACATGGAACCCACCAGTAAGTGAAGGCAAATAGTACATGCCAACGAGTCGGTCCCACTAATGTACTAAAAATAATATTAAAACATGTTATCCATTAAATAGGATGTGGTAATATAAAAACATTATATCAATAAAGGGGGGGTACAACAAACGTTGTAGTACTATGTTGCCTATTGATGTGCGACTTGAAGGCCCTTGTTACATGTTGGATCCTCGTCCTTTTTAATTTTTAATTTATATATGGGTCCAAATTTCTTCCATGACAGGTGGGCCCCTCAGTGTGTAGTTTGTAGCACTTTAATTTGTAGGTCGAAATTTGTTCCATTACAGGTGGACTATCGATGTGTAGTTTTGTAGCTTATTTGTAATAATGAAAGCGAACAACGGCATTTTTTGCAAAAATACCATGGTGCAACGTTGAAGGTGAGAAAGGACGTGCAAGAGAGCAATGACCGGGCCAGAGGGAAATCAACTGGGGGAGGTGCGGGAGTTGCAATGGTGTTTGGAGTAGTTGTGGGCTGAATGCTATGAAAATATAATCTAAACCTACCGGAATAAATGCCTTCACAAATTAATCCAAGGTTGGAGTCCCCCTTGCAATGTAAATAGCTCCGGCTCTATGAGTGATGGAGAGATAGCTTCAATGTGTGGAAGATACAGTGTGAGAAAGCGAGGTCAATCGAGACACGGATAGATAGAGAGACAAAGTGAGTGTGGTCCAGCATTCGTTGAAAGGATATATATTCTCTGGAGAGATATTGTCCTATTGAGCTTTTGGGAAGGGTGACGGCTGTAAGATAGAGCTTGAGAGATGATCCAGTCATGGACATGTAGATATATTTTGTGTGTGGGAGGAAGCAAGGTCAATCGATTACATATATAAAGGGAGAGAGATTGAGTGAGTGTGGGTCGTCATGCGATCGAAAGAGTGAGATGGGTTGGAGAGAGTGACCTAGATAGAAAATGTGCGTGAGAGAGTATACAATATGAGTATGTCGAATCGGGCTCAAACATGGAGATATATCGTTTGTGTCCGAGAAAGAGCGAGGTCAATCGAGACATACAGAGAGAGAAAGAGAGGGGGAGAGAGAGAGAGAGATTGAGCAAGCGTGGCCCGCCATGAGGTCGAAAGAGTGGGAGCGGCTTCAATGGACTGACCTAGATAGACAATCTGCGTGAGAGAGTATAGAGTGTGTTGATCGAGGCCCAAACAGGGAGATATATCATTTGTGTGTGAAAGAAAGCAAGGTTAATCGAGACTAGATAAATAGAGTGAGATTGAGCGAGTGTGGCCCGCCGTGCGGAAGAAAGAGTGAGATAGTGTCGAGAGAGTGACCTAGATAGACAATGTGAGTGCGTGCGCATGAGAGGGGGCGTCTACATAGGAAATGCATGTATCTAGTGAGAAAGGGTGGGAGAGAGAGAGAGAGAGAGAGAGAGAGAGAGCTCGGCATGGAGTGCAATGGCGGGTGTGTGAGGTAGATACATTTGGTAATAGAGTGGAAAAGGGGGTTGTGTAGTTGAGAGAGTTAGAGATTGAAACATGGAGAGAAAGAAAGAATGAACGTGTGTCGAAAACCGATAGCTTCCTAAGGTGGTTAGGAGAGGAATATTGATCGAGACAGGAAGTATGTAGCGTGTGTGCCGAGGGGGTGGGGCTAAAAACAACATTTGAATGTAGATACTACGAGACTTAATATAGGTGTTTCAATTTAGTATACATTGTAAGATTTGAATTGAGGACCATGCATATGGCTTCCGTAATTATTTTGAATTCATGCCATAGTAGGTTTGGAAAAGTTGACATTGACTCGATAGTTGTGCTATTTTGTAGGTCATATGTTTGAACCCATCCAATGTTTTCTCACTACCATGGTGTTCATCATAAACATATGAATTTGTATTAAAAAAAGTAGCATGGATACCGTGAAATCCGAAATCCACATTAGAATTGGAGATCACTATGTGACACACACTCTAATTCAAATAACTACTCATTAATTAATTTATAGGATCTCGTTTCGAATGACTAATTATTTGCAAGGAAAACATGGGCATGGTAATACAGACAGATTCGTTTGCAAATTGAAGAAGATTCGTTTGCATTCTCAAATCTAGGCAGACCAGGTTCATGTCGTGGTGGTTGTGTGTGTCGTACAGACGCTAGCACCCAGCCACCCACCCCTCCCTCCCCCGTCCCCCCGCCCACCCATAAAAAAGAATGACCACGAAATAAGTTCGCGCTTCCACATTTCGGACTGAAATATCTAGTTGCCCTAATTCCAGCCCTACAAAATCTCCCTTCTCCACTGTCGCCTTCCGCGCCCAGAGCGCTCAAATCCCTAATTTTCCGCCAACCCAAGCAAAGTTCAAATCGCCCCTCGTCTCGCCTCTTTCCCCACCTCTGTACCGGACGACGACGACGAAGACGATGGTCATGCTTCACCATCGCACCGGAGCTACCTCATCTATGCCCTCGTCCACCGCACTAGGTGGTCCACTGAAAACATCGGCCGTCGCAACCGACATGCCTCATAGACACCGACTTCCACCGCATTAGGTGCACTTCACCGACGCCGCCTCCCACCTCACCGGGGCTATTTCACCGAGCACATCGTTGCACCTCCACCCCCCAAGGCCGTTGGGGTTCACCAATGCTTTCGTCCACCGCATCGTAGCGCTCCGCTGCCACTCAAGATCTGCATCCATGTGCGGCTAGCCAGCGCATCACCCTCAACGGCTCTGAAATGCCCCGCACTCTACCTAGGCAAGCATGCCCAAATGCTGGCCCAAACTAGGTATCCACATATCACTCCCTTGTGCACTATTCCGATGATGTTTGGATATCCTTTCACTACTCTCTTAGCTTACACGCCTATGCAACTCTGACTTTAACTCTTATTTCTTCTGGGGATATCACCTGAAACAAGAAAACCCATTTTTTGGTGAAGCATGACGGTGCTACGGGATCTGGTACACATCCTGCACACTAGTATAATCTTGTAAGTACCCGTCCTCCGGTACAACAGCAAGGTCAATTCCTTTTATTTGATCAACCATTCGTCGTGTCAAAAATTCAGAGGGCATGCAAGGAGTACAAGGCCTGCACATCCAAGCAAGTGGTAACATGGACTTGTACATGGAACATCCCAAGCGCGAGCAGAGCTGCAGTGAGCCTGTACAACAAGCTAGCGTAAGTCCCTGCATTTCATTTAGTTCATACTGGCCTATGTGTATGATTTGTGTGCAGTGGGGGATCCATGAATTCAAGTTACCGGGGGCGAAAATTTAACTGAAAAAATACGAAGGCACTTGCACTCCGGAAATCAACATAACTTGAGAAATGTGAAGCTACATGCACTTGGAAAACCAGCTTATGATCCAAAGTAGTTCCAAATTATAAAACACTAAATGATGTAAGCACCAAAAACATAAAATGAAACATGGTGTACAAGGACTACTAACATGGTCTGTACCTGCTTCAATTATTCGTTCTCTGGCTGATAATATCGAAGTGTAATTGCACCTATAACCAGTGCGCAAACTACATATCAATATATCTATCCTGCACAAGTATGCCAATAGTTTCAAACAACAGATTAGAAAAGTATTTATGCTACGTTGTCATGATATAGGGACTGTCTGGTAGATTGCCTCAACGTTTCTTCAAGCCATGAAAATGTAGTACAATTTGCTTGTCATCAATGCCTGCAAATCTCTATGTCTCTGTCAACATAGTAGATCATCATTAGACACTATCCTTCAATGGGATCTTGCAAAATGCTTGCATTAGATCCCTCATTAGACACTATATGTTCATCATCAGGACCATGTAAAATGTTTGCATCAAATCCTTCATTAGCAGTCTGTTTATTAGACACTTTAGGCTCAAGAACAACATGAGTTGTATGTTTGCACTGGAAACTTGATTAGATACATCAGGTTCAGTCAGTTCAATATTGATTGGGGGAGTTATAAAATAAGCTGAAATTGGTTTCATTTTCTCATAGATTCCCTACATACAAGCACTTCTACAACACCGTTAGGTTTAACTATTGGCCAGAAATTAAACAATTAAATTAGATATAATCAGGGATGTGATGTACCTGCTCGTTGCACATTCTACTCTTGCAAGATGCGACTGTCCGTTTGCGCAAGCTCGATGCCATGCTCGTGTTGCCGCCGCTGCCTCCCATGGAGGCTACACCCAGGGTTGGATCTTCATCTTCTTTTCCTTCCATTCGCTTGAAGCTCGGCGACCGGTGTCCAACGAGGGTGCGAGGAAGTGCTGTGTCGGTCTGTCTAGTGGTGGCTAGGTTAGGAGCAAACCAGACTCGAGGCTAGAGCGAATGAATTGGAATTTTTTCTGTTGTCGATCGATATGGGAGGCGCTCGTTTGGGCCGCGAGCCTGCTATAGGGACCTACGCAGCACTTATGTTATTGCCCATCCAAATTGAAATGTGTTTCTTCATTTTTTACATTGCCTGCTCATGCTTTGGGATGAACAAAACTAGCCTGGGCCAACCTAGACGAGTCAAACTATGTGTACACTTTCCAGCCACCCGAGGTGGCCGCCCATACCAGCCCCTATGGTGGCGTCACCCCTTTTTGCGTGTATGATTGGGGTAGTGAAAATATTCCAGTGGCGCTTTTGATTTACCCATAGAATGGTTGAATTGCTTGTTTCTATGAACTGAGTTTGCCAATAATGTGAAGGATGTCAGTCTTTTCATCCAATTGTAGATTTCCTAGATCTCGATATGCCAAATATAATCGCATGCAGTATATAGTAAAAGCCAGTGTGATGTGTGTGGCTACAACTAGTTTGACAACCTGTCCTCATATAACATATCAAGGATGCACCATTTTATCAGATTAACCATTCGACTTAACAATGTAGTGTGGGAAGAAACAAGTATTGGGACTGCATATCCAAGCAATTGATGTCATGGACTCCTTCGTAGAACCTTGTAAGCAAAAAAGAAGTTGTAGTGTGCCTATACAAAGAGCTAGCATAAGTTCAGTTACCTGCTTCTCGGAATTTTAATTAGCAACTTATTGCAAAATTGTTCAATTATGTTGCTTGGCTTAATTTAGTTTGCTACTGCTTACATAATGCCATAGCCTGTTAATCCTATTGTAGACTGCGCCTATCTATGTCCTTGATACTTACTGTTAAGAATTACCTGTTTTCCTAAACTTAAAGAGCTACTTAAGCATATAGATAGCTGGTCATATGTACTTCTAGGGTCCAGCAGAATTCACGTGTAATTTATGTTCCGATACCCTGTTTGTTTAAATGGTTTGCTGTTATCACTTGTAAGTAATGTTTGCATGTTCACAGATAGACAACTATCAGGTTTATATGAGGGACACCATCTTTATATATGTGTGTGTGTGTGTGTGTGTGTGTGTGTGTGTATACATGTGTGTGTGTGTGTGTGTGTGTTGGAATAATTTTGTTTACATCAAAAAAAATTATAGATGTCTGTGTTGCTGGTAAACGGTACCGACTTGTTACTTTAATACGTTGCCAAGAACTTGTTAGTTTTACTAGTTCATGTGTAATTAAATACGTTGCCAAAATTGGTTAGTTTTACTAGTTCGATATTAGTTTCTTATGGCTCTTGCAACACTTTATTTATGATTGCTAACATTCAAGTTTGTAGGATCCAACTGAAACTCCGTTGGCACAACAGGTATGTTTTCAGAAACTTCCTTGTTTACGTGGTTTGCTGTTGTAACTTGTTGTTGTAATCATCTTACCAACTTCAAGTTTTCAGGATCCAATTGGAAGTCCAATTGCATAGCAGGTATATTTTGAAAAATATATTTGTGTAACAGGTTTGCTGTTGTAACTTGTTGCTCTAATAAAGTTACTGACTACTCAACTTTTCAGGATCCAAGAGAAACTCTAATGCCACAAGAGGTTCCTTTTGCAAAACTTATTATTTTAACTGCTTTGCTGCTGCAACCGGTTGCTCTAATCGCATTACTGGCTACTCAACTTTTCAGGATCGAAGAGAAACTCCAATGCCACAACAGGTACCTTTTGCAAAACTTGTTTGTTTAACTACTTTGCTGCTACAACCGGTTACAATGATGATAATAACTAATTTTCAGCATCCAATTGAAACTCTTTAATTCCTTGTTTGTTTAACTGGTTTGCTGTTATAACTCCCAGTTGAGATGTTTTGCTAAATTCAACTTTTTGGAATCCAATCGGAACTTTAATGGCAAAACATGTTAGCCCAAGATCAAAGAGCGAGGTCCCCATGGACGTTGTATCATCCCACAGCAGTGGCACCGGCCCAATCGTGCATCATGAATAGCCAACAGGTGATCCACTAGAGGCTAAACTATTGGTAGAAAGAGTCTGCTTCTGCACTTAAAAGATGAAGTTGACATGTTGAGGAAGTAAACAGCACAATCACAAGCACTGCTTAAGAGAACCATTAAATATTTGTGGATTTCAAAACGAAGCAAGCTGAGACTAACCGCATTGTTAAGGTCCACAAGGAAAAAGGGAAATTAAATTCCCACTTGGTAAATCATAGGTGAAATGTTCTTTCCATCGTTGAATAACCTTTGTGGTGTTTGTTCATGTAATCGATCAAACCATTTGTTTTAGAGATCATGTAATGATTGTTTTTTGTTTTTTGGGTTGTAATTTTTTTAGCCCAAGTCTGTATTAATTGATAAGACTCTAAGACATTTCATTTTGATTGTTGTGCCAGACCTACAAATATGCCAATCAGGTTGAATGTGCATTCAGCAATAATAGTAGTATAAATGGTCCTTAAGTGGCACGCATCTAAAAGGGCCAAGATGTTGTACTAGCTTCGCTAAAAAAGGATGCTCTTCTAGCAAAAAAGTATAGTAGCATGGCTTATGTATGTTAGTTGATATTATTGATCCATATACTCTATAAGTGTTTATATGTCTGTTAGTTTTCCACATTATTGGTTGATTGACTCGGTATTTTTAATCTTGAGACATTGCTTATGTACATATCTAAATGGGAGTACACAATATGCTACGTGTGACACTTGAGTTGGACATAAAGTGGTTTCAAGTATTTGAATTCACCTTAAACTGGATTCTAGCTTCTGAATTCGAGTATCAAAATTTGTAAATCATATTCATATATGACAGTCGAATACATCTTTGTCGTGCTTTTGAAGATATATAAAAACACGTAGAATGACTTATAAAGATTCGTATAGGAATACAAAGTAGATTCGAATTTAGTTGACAGGGTAAACGTGGATGCTTATTGTCCCAAAATTCGAAAGAAGCGACAAAATGTCCACTCCCACCTCGGCTGCCCGAAGCCAGTGTTTGGGAGATGGAAATTACTGTCTACCCCTTACACGGACAATCCATCGGCCCGATTTCCACTGCTCTCAATAGGGGTAGGTTAGTAAACTTCAATTAGACGTGACACGACTGCCTTTGAGCCCATTCCGACATGGTGGGCGCCAAACATGGGCGGCAAAACACATTTGATTCAAGCTCATCTGAAAGACGTCTATCTCTCACTCCATTTCCCCATTCATACATGGTGGGCAGCAAAACAAACTCGACTCAGCCGAAATTGATGTAGGCAAATATTTTCAATAGGGGAAGGTTCATAACTTCACTCAGACGTGACACAACCGCCCTACCTGTCATCCTCGTTCATACACTGTGGGTGCAAACTGTGGGAACCAAAACACCTTCTCCTCGCTCGAAATCGCTATGGGCATATATTGGGGAGATGCGAGATTACCGTCCTATCCCCAACCAAAGAGACGTCCAAATTTTAAACGGGGTCTAAGTTCATAACTTTCCCGTATTTCAGACAAGCGCGTCCCAAAAACATGGTTCCCCGTACCTCTCCCTCCATTTTCTCATTCATACACCGTCCGCGCTAGAACACCATCCCCATACCAGCCTCCTCTGTCCGCCACCCCATCCATCGCCGCCGTCCTCCAGCCCATTCGTCACCGCCGTCCTCCACCATGTTAGAGTGCCTACCAAGACCGCGTCGTCCACTGCTAGAGATGGACGTTTCTCATCCACGGTGACGCACCAGGATCCTTGCATCGCATCCTCTCGCTTCATCGGCGTCGTCGTCCTCTTTGCCGGGGCCGCTCACACGACCTTCTCGTCCACCGCAATGGGACTTATCCCCCGATGCACGTGTCTAGCATCGCAGATCTGCTTCAGCGCCACCGACAGCCATCGCACCCCCGATGCCTACACAGCGCTGCAAGAGAGGTGGTACTTCATATCTGCTCAACTTTTTGATCTCAACCAGTAAATAGATCATAACTTGGTTAATGTACTTTCTTTTCAGCTCTTAGAATTTAGTTCTTAGTTTGCAGCAAACAATGAATGGTAAATAGCATTTCTGTGGTTTGCAGCTTTAAATCAGCCATGGCACAGCCATGGCACAATCATAATAGGGTTTAATTGATCATGCTTAGGGTTTAATTGATCATGTTATTTCCGTGGTGGTTTCTTTAATAGAAATCGGAGGGGAAACCCTCTTTTTCTCAAAAAAATGCTTAGGGTTTCCCCCTTTTTTGATCACTATACGATCAGCATACGTGCTTCATGTCATAATAGCACTGCTCCACCCATCAAGCTAAACAAGCTTAATTGTTCAAATATGAACTTATATTATTAAAACAGAGTCGTTTAATTGGTCAGCTAAACATTCCTCATTTAGTTTTGAAAATGCATGTATGCCGCTCGCGTGTGTATCTATAGGGTGCCCACGGTGGGCTACGGCCCACCCTAGGATTATGGGTCAGCCCAGGCCCCAATTCCCCTCTGTTCTGCTACGCTTCCGATCTCTACTCGCCCCCAGCCGCCTGCCTCACCAGCGACTTGCCGTCCCCGGACGGTATGACTCTAGGAGGAGACGCCGGACTAACAGGAGGTCAGGAGCCGCTCGCCCAACAGCGTCACCGCTGCTTAGGCGCACCACCGTGCCTACCTTCCCAATCCACTCAGGCCTCAGGCGTGCAGTAGCCACTAAAGCAACCCGATTTATCCTGAGATACGTCCTCAACACTCAGCAGCCACTCCTCATCACCCATTTTCTAACTGATTCATTACTCATTAGGCAGGACTATCATTAGGGTTTGTTTTGTACTGAGTGCCACCTATACTTAATGGTTCAGATGTAATTCGGTAATCTTTAGTACCTGTAAAGTTCACAAGGTTTCAAAATTCTGGCCTTAGGAACAGCACTAGTCATTTTGGATTGTTGGTCATAGTGACATTGACCTAGACTACTACTGAAGGCCAGGTTTATTGACAATTTTGCTTGTCTTTTTTACTCGTTTGATATGATATCCAACTATTCACGTCGATTAGTTGCAAACAATAAGTGCTAGAACAACTTCTTGATTCAGATTTTGGACGGTCTCTTACTGCAGTTACAATTCTGCATACTTGTCCTAGTAAGCTCACAAGTAATGATTCATTTACTACATCTATACTTGCCTTGTCATTTTTGTTGTCAATATTCTTTTAGGGTGGACCACCCTGTTTAAAAATACTGGAACCGCAGACATGAGTGAATAGCATTTCTCTGTGTGATCCCTTCCATCATGTGTGGGTAACGAACACTGCATTATATAGAAAGAAAGTGTCGTTTCCACCTTTACATAGACTACGATCTTTTACATGGAAGACAACCTGCCTACTTACTTTGTGTCGCACTACCAGCACTCCACCCTTGAAGCTAAACATTATGCCACTCATAATTGCTTAGTTTATTTGTTCAAATACGAATTTGATATGATTCTAATGTTCCTACTTCAGTTTTGAAATGTGTGTCTGCCTGTTATAGAGATATAAGAGGTTTGTATTTCTGTGTGTGGTCTAGTCAGCACGGTTGGGGGTAAACTTTGCATATGTAGGGGTTTATAGGGAGACACTCTTCGAGTTGAATCTGCAATGCATTCCATAGATAATCTGATTACTTTTTATGTTTCCATGAATCTCAGATACTGAACAACATCATAATGATTATGAGCTTGCACACATGAAAAGAATAAAGTAGAACAATGCCATGGCTGTCAAACTTGGCATTAAGGGATTGAAATCAAGTCTAGATGCAATGCAATGAAAACTCCCTCCGCCTACATATTCATGCTCAGAATATTATCCTAATAGTGGTTCTGAGCTAGAGGGAGACCTAAGTCAATGTAGCTCCCTAGTGGAGGAGTCAGACGCACATTCCCTATCTTATTCACCTATCAAGGTGCTTGCTCTAACTTTCCAAGGTTATATTGGTCGCACATATCTTGCAACTGATGCTTTGCATTGCTTCTACTTTGTTGCACTACCATTAGCTTAGTTTACACATTGTGTATGTCAATATGCCCTGCCTGTCCATTTTCAGTACATATTCCATATGTCATCATACCATATTTATCCATTCAAATGTTGTTCTTGTGTATCAGATGTTCAAAAGGAAGAGGGCGATTGCTGATCGTGGAGGAGCACGAACAAAGTATTTAGAAAAGTTAGTGACACTTGATAAATGAAATAGCCCATTAGGTGTAGTTGCAATATCACCAGACCAAGAAAACACGGCCACAACTCTAGCAGACTCTAGCTGTACTACAGTGGCCATCTCTGATGCCCCAACTCAGCAGACCCCAACTACCACAAACAGTATGATGATGCCAGTTGACATAGCACCACCTCTAGGGTGCAAAACCCCCATTCCAGAAAAGTGTACATGAAATCTAGTTACCAAATCCCTTTTCAAACAAGAGAGAGCCCCAATTGCAGCAAATAGGACTCATGTTCCACTTCTTCCAAGTTTACAAGATGAAGCTTATATTGTTGTCAGGAACTTTGTGCGCATCTTTACTTCATGGAAAGATTATACCACAGACAAAGAACAATTTCCAATCTTCCTTCGCAACTTACGCGTAAGTAATGTACTGATGTCATGGTAATTATTGCATATGTTTCTGTTGATAGAAGACACAATATTTCATTTTTTTAATAGGCGAGGACCAAACTAGATTGTCAAGACGAGCAAGGGTTGGTTGCGCTTTTCAAGCACTCGTTGATGAAGTATCATTCCTACCTGAGGCAAGCGCACTTCAATGGCATGCCTCTAAACGAAATTTCTGTAAAGTCTCCGGTGCTACATTTATCAGACAGTGACTAGAATAATCTTGTTACGCATTGGTCTCGTCTGCAGCATAATGTACTGTCTATGATATCACATCAAAATTTGAACTACATTTCTGCATGTGCCTTAACGTATCACGTGTACAAAAACTGTTTGCAGAAGAACATTCATTCTCAAGGGACCACAGAATCTTGCAACTATACTGCACACTGCATTGGTCTTGTGAGTGCCTCTTGCCCTGTACGACCATACTTACTTTCATAGCTGGTTGATTATGTAGCATCACTACACATGTTAGCCTCGTTATTGTCCATTTGGTGGACATTATAAGATGCATATGGACTCTTACATAAATTTATAATCAACCCAATGCTTTTGAAGAGGTTTAACTCTACAGTCCTCTTGTAAGGATTGGACGTCGTCTATCACTATACTTACATTAACAGCTACTCCCTCCGTCCCATAATATAAGAACGTTTTGTACAGTACACCAGTGTTCAAAACACTTATATTATGGGAAGAGGGATTGGTTCATTGTGTAACATTCTACATCTTATCTCCCTCACCCACCATTTACTAAAAAATATTAGATCTATATTTAATCTTACCAAAAAAGTTGAATACATAGACAATGCCAGTGCAGAAGTGTAGCCCATTGCTCTTGTTAGTACATTTTGTCCTATAACGCTTGTACTTCTAGGGATTGGTAGTTGATTATGTAGCATCAATCTGCAACTTATCTTCATTATCCTCTATCCCTTCCAGTATTATCATATCTATAATTACTCTCTACAAAATGTAGAGTACAGGCAATGCTTATGAAGAAGATTTTGTGGAGAAATTCTTGAGTTATCCTTCCCTTGACATGGAGAAGGGCATCATAAAGACGGTGTTAACTGTTAATGTAAGTCGGTCCTTCTCAAGCCTTTATCCTCAACTGCTATTTAATTTGCTCATACTCCCTAACGTTAACTGTTGTTTAGTTTGTTGTTTCTATCAATATGCATGTTTGCAACAACTGTAAGCTCAAAATTTTACTTGTGAAATCAAATTCCCTATTCATACCATGTACATTACTCAATACTCCCTATATGTATGCTTGTTTTTGTTGATCTATAATCCAGTGTGTGGTGAAGCAGCCCACGTTTGCACCTTGTCATATCCTATTTTATCTTACTGATGTGGCTGATGATATGAACAACATGCCATGCACATTAACCAAAATAGATACAATGATTGTCTTTACCCTTCATCTATGCTTGTTATGTTGACATGGTAATCTAGTAGTGTGGTGAAGCTCCCCGCATTATGAACAATGCCAAATTATGCTATTGATACTTTGAACTTACTCTTTATTTTCTAATTTGAAATTGAATGGAATTAACAGCACGGTTATCAGCTTTGTTTATACACGTGCAAAACATGTAATCTCTCTGCTTGTTTCAGGGTGATATGCCTGATGGCATGCACAAGTCTGCTGAAGGCTATGAGACAAATCCAACATATATTGAAGCAAAGAAGGCAAAACATCTTGAAGACAGCGAGACAACCCAAAATTCTTGTCTTGATGCAGTGTTCAAGTTACTTGAGACTAGCAGTCAAACAAGCTCGCAGAATTCGCTATCTAAATCAATTCAACTTCTTCAATCCCAAGTTCTAGCAGAAAGGCATTCTGCAACTCAACTTCGACTTGAAGTCCTATATCTAAGAAAGATTGCGGAGAACACCAATGAGAACATCATTGCTAAACAGCTACACCTGGAAGCTATGACCGGCATGCTAGGCCGGTCTCACAGTGTTTCTCAGCAGCTTGCGCAGCAGTTCCCTCGCAAGGCTAACCTTTTATGAACTGTCTTGGAAGTGGTCTTGGTTTAGTATTATTTTGTTACGCTGCAATGGCGCCTAGGCGTAGTAATCTGCTTCTTCGTTGCGCTTTATGATCACTGGTGGCGAACTTCGATGCCTAGTGGATGTAATATACCATAAATCCTTTATTGTATAGTGTAGGTTTATTCTAAGTTACTATGCCATAATTTCTTTATTGTATAGAGTAGGTTTGTTCTTAATTCCTACTAGTTACTACGATCATTCGCTATCTGAAAAAATGGAGAAAATCTGATGTAGTCGATCAAGCCGAAACATTCGCCTCTAACTGGCCTTCTTTTTAGCAGGCCACAATTGGGTCGGCCTGCAACTTTCTTGTGCCTGAAAGGCCATTGGGGCCTTCACACTTTGCGCCAAGTCCACAACTTACATGGGCCTATATTCGGCCCAAAGTTTAGTTTGGACTTTAGTGGACCCAGCGCTTAGTTGGGCCCATGTAGCTTTGGGCCATTAACGGGCTGAATATTCTGCTGGCCTGTTACGGCCCAAAAGAAACCATGGGCCTTTAGTAGGCCGAAATGCATGTTGGGCCTCAATTTTCACTAGTCGTCGACGAGCCTTCAGCAGGCTGAAATGTAGACCAGGCCTTTTTTGGCCCAGTTATATGACATGCCATTACCAGGCCGAAACATATCTCGGGCCTTAGTTGGCCCACTGATATCATGGGCCTTTAAGAGGCCAAAAGCTTAGTAGAGGTATCAACAGGCTGAATTATACGACGGGCCTTTAGCAGGCCCAAAGTCACATTGGGCTGAATTGTTGCCACCTTTATCACGGGCCATTAGAGGGCCGGATGCCGCGTCGAACCATATATGGCCTATAGGCAGCACGGGCCATTCCCAGGACAAAAGACACAACAGGCTAAAATGGGCCCATGTCTACATCGGGCCTCTAACAGGCCATAATGTCACTGGGTCGTAATTGGGCCCAAATATTTGGCAAACAATTAACGGGCCAGATCTGGCTTCGGGCCGTAAATGGGCCATGTTTAAACATGTCGTTATTGGGCTGGCCCACTAGTACCTATGTAAATACTACGGGCCTTTGACTGGGCCGGCCTTTTTAACCTATATGGGCCTTGGTTGGGCCCTGCCATGTGTCGACGTATCATAGGCATGTCTCCTCCATTGGACGACGACATCTGGCCCACCGAGGAGCCGACACATGTTTCCTCCAGCCAATGATGATTTTACACATGGAAAATCCCCATTGGTCCGGGCTGTTAACGGGTTATCAGATCCAAACCGGATCCCAATAGCTTAACAGCGACCCGTTATGGTGGATGCCACATGTCGGTTACCCTTGACGAAAGCACCTCCATGACACGACATTTATCGTCATGGAAGTGGACACTTCCGTGATGATAATTTTGGTATTGTCATGGAACACTTCTACGACAGCACAGGTATGACTATCTTGATTCTGTCATAAAATTGTCATGGATGTACATGCATGACAAAAAACGTGACCTACTATGACAAACATGTATCATCACATAAGTGTATTTTTGTTTGAAGTGGTCACCGGCATCCCCGGCAAGCCTGTTGGGGGTGTCTTGGTACTTGTCTTCAGTGCGGCCTCGACCTGGCCGGGCTCGCCTACCCGGCAATGGAGGTTTTTCCTTAGTGCGAGTCATGCATTTTGTTCTTCACCCCTACATTGGCGTATTTGTTCTGGTCTACTTTGACGATATACTTGTCTTTAGCAAATCCCTCAAAGATCATGTCACCCATCTTAGAACTGTGTTGCAAACCTTTAGGAAAGAGCGCCTTTATGGTTATATGGGAAAATGCGTTATTGGTGTTGATAAGCTTGTTTTCTTGGGTTTCTCTGTGTCTTCTAAGGGTGTGCATGTAGATGAATCTAAGATCAATGCTATTAAATCTTGGCCCCAACCCACAAACTTGCAACAAGCGCGTAGTTTTCTTGGCCTAGCCGGATTTTATCATAGATTTGTGAAGGATATTAGCACAATTGCTTTACCTTTGCACGCTTTGAGTAAGCAAAATGCACCTTTTGTTTGGGGACCATCCCAAGACACCGCATTTAATGAGCTTAAGAGTTTGCTTACACATGCTCCTTTGCTTGCATTACCCAACTTTGATAAACCTTTTGAGATACATTGTGATGCTAGTGGTTATGGCATAGCAGGTGTGTTAATGCAAGAGAAGCGCCCCATAACTTACTTTAGTGAAAAACTCTCCGGAGCACAACTCAATTACCCCATCTATGACTAAGATCTATATGCTTTAGTTCGAGTATTGCATGTTTGGGAGCATTACCTCGGTCCTCATGAGTTCATTCTCCACACCAATCACGAAATACTTAAGTATCTTAAGGGTAATCTAAACAAGCGTCATGCTAAGTGGAGTGAATTTATCGAGTCATTTCCTTATGTCATCAAATATATAAAAGGTAAGGAAAATGTTGTGGTGGATGCGCTTTCCCGTAGAAGCATGCGTGTTACCCAACTTGAATTGAATGTCATTGGTTTTGAGCACATAAAAGACTTGAATGCGCATGATACTACTTTTGCCATTCCTTATGCCAAGTGTTTCACGCATACATCTTGGGAATGATACTACCTCAAAGATGATTATCTTATGAGAGCTAACAAACTATGTATCCCTGAGTCTTCTCTTCCTTTTTCTACTTTTGCAAGAGGCTCATGGAGGTGGACTAATGGGACACTTTGGACACGACAAGACATTCGCCATGCTCTCTAAGAACTACTTTTGGCCCAAGATGTTCTGCGACGTCTCACGCTTCACAAACCGGTGCTCGACATGTCGCAGAGCTAAGTCAAAAGCTCAACCCCATGGTCTTTACATGCCCCTTCCAATTCCATATCATCCATGGGAAGATATTAGCATGTATTATGTACTTGGTTTGCCTAGAACTAGAAATGGCAAAGATTCCGTGTTTGTTGTTATGGACCGATTCTCTAAGATGTCCCATATCATCCCATGCAACAAGATAGACGATGTTTCACATATTGCAAATATTTTTTGTCGGGAAATCTTGCACCTCCATGGAGTGCCAAAGACGATGTCTCGGAACGCGACGTCAAGTTCTTGAGTTACTTTTGTAAGACTCTATGTGCCAAGATCGGAATCAAGATTTTGTTCCACTGGGCATACCATCCACAAACCGATGGTCAAACGCAAGTGACAAACCGAACGCTCTCCACTCTACTTCGCGTTTTGATCAAAAGAACATCAAGGAGTGATAGGACTGCCTACCTATCGCCGAGTATGCCTACAACCGCGCAAGACATTAGACTACCGGCAAGTCGCCGTTCGAGATCATCTGTGGCTTCAACCCGTTGTCCCCATTGGAAATTCTCCCTCTACCACTACAAGAGCAAATGAACATGGACACGAGTGCATGAGTGAGCTACCTCAAGAAGATGACTGAAGATACAAGGTACACCATCGAGCGCCAAGTTCAACGACTCACGACCAAGCTCAACGTCAACAAGCAACCCATGGTATTCGACGTTGGAGATCTCGTGTGGCTACACCTTCACAAGGAACGCTTCCCCAACGAACGCAAGTCCAACCTTGTACCTCGAGCCGACGGACCCTTCAAGGTGCTAGCACGCTACAACAACAATGCATACAAGATCGATCTCCCATGTGATAAGTACAACGTGAGCGACATCTTCAGCATCAAGGATCTCTCTCCCTACCATGGTGATGAGTCTCTTGATCCGAGGTCGGATCTTTCCCAAGGAGGGGGGAGATGATGCGGAACATCCTTCAGTCATCCCCATGGACCTACCATCGTCTCATCAAGTACCAAAAGGACCGATGACACAAGCACGAGCTAGAGCTCTCGATACCGAGGTGACATCTCTCCTTAGTGGTATTCCATATGATCCACTCGAGAAATGGCTACTACCTAAGTCCGGAATGTTGTGCATGATCAGGTACCAAGAAGGCCCTCTCAAAGATGCACGTGAAGTAGTACAAGTCCCCAAGTTCACGGATGAAGAGAACCAATGAAAGGAACCAGGGACAGCTCCCAGGATCCGGACATCCGACCGTGACCCCGGATATCCGGCTCCTGGAGGAGTCGCCAGCAGCAATGAGCTAGATCCAAGTCTACAGGGCCCGGACATCCGGCGGGCAACCTGTACATCTAGCCCCCGGCCCAGAAATCAAGCTCCCAGCCCGATTATCCGGACAAGCCATCCCGGACACAACAGAACCAGCGCCACCAGCCCGGACATCCGACCCTTGGCCCAAACATCCGGCCGTTCCCGAGCCGCCGGACACCCGCCCGGACATCCGGACTACGCTTATCCAGAGAGCCCGAGACCGGACCCATCCAGGCCGGACATCCGGCCCGATGCCCAGACGTCCGGCCACGCCTGTCTGTGCATAGTGTAAGGACCGTGGCCGATGTACCCCTTCGCCCACCTAGACTATATATTCTCCTCCTCCTCCCTCTTTCTAGGGTTAGCAAAGTAGTGGCTCATTAGAGAAGCTTTGCTCTCCACTTGATCCCTTCTCCATCGGAGTAACGACCCCTACGGAGAAGATCCCCCAAGTGGACTCAGTACCCCATCATGGGAAGACCCCTCAAGACCCTCTCGGAGAAGAACTACCGCTACTTGTATCGTCCCTTATTGGATTTGTACTGTGTACCTCTTTGTGTTTCGTGGATCTAGCACATGTGTAATCGAATCTTGTTGGTTTGAGTGTTTTCTCTCGTGTTTCTCCTCGTGTTTTCCCTCGTGTTCTTTGTAGGACCACTCCAATTGTGAAAGATCAGCCCTAGGGTTTCCACCCTACATCACAAGTGTTCCATGACAATACCAAAATTGTCATCATGGAAGTGTCCACTTCCATGACGATGAATGCCGTGTCATGGAAGTGTTTCCGTAAAAGGTAACTGACACGTGGCATCCACCATAATGATCGTTGTTAAGCTATTGGGTTCCAGTTTGGATACGATAACCCGTTAATAGCCCGGACCAATGGGGATTTTCCACGTGTAAATTCTCATTCGCCGTCGGATCCACGCGTTAGCTCAGCGTTAGGACAGATGTCATCCAGTGAATGGACAGGACGCGCCTATGATATGTAGTCACATGGCTCGGCCCAACAGTGGCCATTCAAGTCAAAAGGCTGGCCCATTTTACTTGGTCAAAAGGTAGCGGCCCAGCCCACAGAAAGCCTATTAACAGCATGTTCGCATATAGCCCATTTACAACCCGCTAACTCACGGCCCATTATGGCCTATCCGAATTAGGCCCAGTAGCGTCTTTTGGGCCGTCCAATATGATTCTAGCCTGTTGTAACTTCCGCCCATGTATGGCCCATGACATCTTTCGGCCCATATGAGGCCCTTTGTAACTCTTAGACCATTAACGGCCCGTGGTGAAAGTGGCCCATAATGAACAGTATATCACTTTATACCCATTAATGGCCCATTATTCCACAGGGCCGTTTCCAGCCCGTGTTATCTTTCAGCCTTCTAAGGGCCCATTTATTCTTGGGCTCATTTGCAGCATTCGGTTACTTACGGTCCGTTACTGGCCTGTTTTGCTTGTGGGCCAAATTCAGCCCGTGGTTAAGTCGGCCCATTTGTGTCTCGTTAATCTGTTGGACCGTTTTCATAGCGTCATCAAATACGGCCCATTAACGAATCATTATGCTTGTAGATAGAATTAAGCCCGTTATACTCATTGGCCTATTAACGGCCCGTTATGGTCGGCCCATAAACCGACGATTCCCACTCTAGGCCGTTTACGGCACATATTCCGGTCCATTATTGGTCCACAAATAATGCGGCCCATGTTTGACCAATCGATCATACGACCTGTAGAAGGCCCATTGATTCTACGGCCCGTAGAAGGCCCGTAGGAGACCCATGGTCACTACAGCAGATAGTAGGACCATGGTTACAATGGTCCGTATGTTGCCCATGGTTATTGTGGCCTAGTTTTCAAAAATAGGTTATTGCAGCCACTAGCAAACCGCGGACAAAGAACTGCACTGACTACAAGCAAACAAATAAACAAGACAATAAGGAAATAAATAAGCAAGCAACTTATGCTAGACTATTACGGCTATTACACATTACATCCACTAGGCATCTAAGTTCACCACCAGTGCAAATATGGGGAACAAAGCAGCATATTACATACATTGGTTGTCAAAGTTGGCCACCAGTGCAAATAAATGTTGCAGCAAAACAAGTCCAGAACTGAAACCACTTCAGAATAGGGATGAAAATGGCACGGAAACGGACAGAAGTGGGTGCTACCATATTTGTTTTCATATTTTTTTGCAGAAGCGGAAACGAATATGTAAACCCCGAAAACGAATACGGAAACAAATACTATCGGAAACAAACATGGAGTGAATACAGAGTGGACACGAAAACAAAATGGTTTGTTGACCAGAACTTAAAACCCCCTTGAATCATAGAGAAATATAGAAAAAACAAATTATGGAATTGTTAACATGACTATAAAATAACATGGTTGTGTTAGCAACATAGGATAGTATTGTAGTAGTACATGACAATTTCATATAGGGTCTAGTTGAGTACGTGTGTGGTAGTAAAAGTTGGTCCTCAAATGACCCATTCTGCTTATTCTACTCATTGTGTTATTGTGTGTTGTTTGTTAGTTGGGCTACAAAGCAGCCATATGCCTATAGTAGAAACGAAAATTCCATATTTATGGAAATAGAAAGTTCCATTTCCACGTCTGTTCCACCAGAAAACACCTTTCTGTTTTTGTTTTTGTTTTTGCATAAAAAATTCCATTTCCATTTCCATTTGCAAATTTCCATTTTTTTCATATTTCCTCTCTGTTTCCATTTTTCCTCCGGAAAAGCGGAAACTTTCCACTTCATTTTCATCCCTACTTCAGAAGAGCTCAAGAAATAGTACCCTGGGTATCCACCACGCTGGCAAGAAGCTTAGTAAACGAGTTAAAGAAACGGGTTTAGAACATACCTGTTGCACCATTTGCATCCTTCAAATTTGAAATTAGTTGGTGTGAGTAAATACAGTGATGCAAGAGCAAAGGAGTATGAACCATAGCTACG
This sequence comes from Triticum dicoccoides, assembly GCF_002162155.2. Taxonomy (NCBI): domain Eukaryota; kingdom Viridiplantae; phylum Streptophyta; class Magnoliopsida; order Poales; family Poaceae; genus Triticum; species Triticum dicoccoides. Next base: position 384,071,695 of record NC_041391.1, read on the forward strand.
AAACCTGGCCTGAGAACAATTCTTCTTCTGCTTTAAGCTTGAGTTGGGGTTCGGAGTGGTACTCGTGCTTTGGGCACTATAGTTGCCTTACTAACTGCTCTTGTTTGGGTGCTCTATGGTGGAGACGGTGTTCAACTGGAACTGGGTTACTATCTACTAGGGTTGGGGTTAGAAGGGGTGTAGTTGTTTCTCTGTCCAACTGGGTAGGGTTACAATCTGCGTGAGTCTGGGTTATGTGTGGTGGGGCTGGTTCTTGGGCAAGTACAACCGTAGTTCTATCTGCATCGACGGGTAGCGCTATCTTTTCTGAAAACTGTGTTCTTACTCCCATAGATACTGCCATCACCCCCTTCAATTCAAATGGCTGATAAACAAGAAAAGTAACTGAATGTACAGACATTGTATGATAGACAAGTGCAATGGATAGTAGGGAATAAAACAAGGCATGAAATAATTCACATTTATGTTGTCTAACCAAACATGATAGCATGACACAGTTTCACATATATAATGGCTAACTAAATGTGATAGCATGACACAATTTCACATATATGATGGCTAACTAAATGGGATAGAATGGCATAATTCAAAATATGATGACTATGTAAACACGATGACATGATATAACTATATGATGTCTCTATTAAAGTGGTTGGCATGCCATAATTCACATACATGTCATCGATGGAAACATGATGGCATGATATAATTCACGGATAGAATGATATAATTCAAAATATGATGACTATGTAAACAGGATGAGATGATATAACCATATTATGTCTTTTGAAATGGGTTGGCATGCGATAATTAAGATACATATTGTCTATATAAACATCATGGCATGATATAATTCAAATATATGATTTATATACTAAGCAAGTAAGTAGAGGGAAATCGCATATAGGATGTGTAAACTAAGCAGATGGCATTGAATATTGTATATATGATGTAAAAACTAAGAATTGCATGACAACATATGCATGATATGAGTAATATAACCCTGCCAAATTTGAGCATACACCTCGGGGGGGAAATAGGACTGGTCATGTGTCTCTGAATCCTCCTCTGAGGAGCTAGCTGTAACCAGCAAGATATCCGCTTCAGCAGGTAGCATTGTATACAATGAAGACCTTGTATTCTCTCCAGATTTTTCCATCACCGATTCAAATGGCCGAAGCACAGGAAGAGTAGTTGAATATACAATCGTCGACAAATGGAATACGTAATACAAACAAAGGATGGCATGATATAATTCACATATGTGTTGCTTGGTTAAACAACATGGCATTGCATAATTCACGTATATAATGCCTTGCAACAACATAGCATTGCATAAATCACATATATAATGTCTTGCAACAAGATGACATTGTATTTCACATATATGGTAATTAGACACTAAGCAGGTGGCATTCACACAAATCATGTCTAAGCTAAGCAAATGACATAACAATGCAAGACACCATATGCATGAAATGAACAATATAACCATGCCAAGTTAGATCATGTACCTCGGGGGGGATAGGACTGGTATATGTCTCTGAATACTCCTTTGAGGAGATATCTGTAACCAGCAAGACATGCGCTTCGTCAGATAGTGTTGTCTGCTCTGAAGACCTTGTTTTCACTCCACATATTTGTTTCCATGACCGTGTCGAATGGCTCATGCAGAGGAAGAGTAATTGAATGTACTAATATTGTTGACAAATTTAATACGTACGAAAAATGGATAGCATGATATAATTCACATATAAGATGACTGGCTAACCAGGATGGCATTGCAAAATTCACATATATGATGCCTGGCTAAACAAGATGGCATCCCATAATTCACATATATGATATAGAAACTAAGCAGATGGCATTCACACAAAGAATATCTAAACTAAGTAGATGACATACTTGATGTATAAAGTAAGCAATACAAGGTGCCATATGCATGATATGACCAACATCAGCATGCCAAGTTAGAGCAGAAGACCTCAGGGGCTTAATAGGAGTGGTCCTCTCCCTCTGAATCCCCCTCTGAACAATTATCTTCCTCTTGATTATAGTCTGGAATGGGGGAGGGGGATTTCTTTTGCACCCACCATGGAGTGCCGTTTGTATAAAATTTTATTGCCACACAAGGCTCATCTCTTTTGCTCTACATGTTCAGTACCATTGTGTACAATAACTGACATGCATAGGAATAAAACATAGTGAGATTATGTAAGGAGTGCATGCAGAAATCCAGAGTGATGTAGCAACCTGTGGATAGAGCCAAAACCAAGGATAGCAGGCAGATAATAGCTTCAGTTAAAAAATACAGATAATGGCTCCTATAATGTTTGTTTCCCACCCAACATGAAACTCATAGTATAAACCCGAGATTAACCAGATAGTAGACAAATACTATTGGTTGATTCCCCGATATGTACCCCACAACCATTTAAAACTCAAGTTTGAGCATTAGTTTAGACCTGACTCGGAGTCTAATCGATGAACATGACGATAAAGTAGCATGTCATATTAAGTGATGCATAACATAAGCACACACGAAAGAGTGCGGCCTCTCTGATGGACCCATGTAGTCCTCAAGGTCATCTGCTTAGTTGATGATGGTAATGCAATTGTCGTGGCTGTCGGTGGGAGGAAGAAGATCTTAGGCGGTGAAAGATAGTCTGGAGGACAGATCCTTACTATGGTGAACGCTTCCATCGTTGGAGCGGCTGAGCTAGGATGGACGACAACACAGTAGGAGCGGGACAAACCACACAAGGTTGTCTCTAACACATATTTGTAACAGAAGTAATTATGTAAGGGCTTGTTTGAATTGGAGGACTGTAACAATGCAGGGATAGGAAATACACAGGAATAGGATAGGAATGCACGTGCAAAATAGAGAATTTAAAACACGGGATTTCTACCAATCTGGATGTTTGGTTCACAAGAATTGGAATATCACAGGAATGCAAAGAAGCATAGTGAAATTAAGTCAAACCACAAGAAAATATACAGTTATAATGCTATTACGCTACTACCTCTTAGTCTTGTGCTTCATGAATAGGAATTTGAAAAGGAGGCCAAGTGGATAGTTTTTCTTTGAAGGAGACACTAAAGGAACAAATCCTACATTTTCCCTTTGCTCCATTCCTTTGAACCAAATGCGTGAATAGTAATACCATAGGAAACTTTCCAATTCCTATGTTTTCCTTCACTTTACCTTTCAAGCACTGGCGATTCTAGTAGGCAGGCTTGAAGAGGCAAAATCCTACACTCCAAAAATGTTTTTGTGCTACTTCTACTACTTTGGACCCAAGCACTGCAATACAAGCTCAACTCCCAGGCTCATCTACACATGCACAGCTCAAACGTGCAGAAATAAATAATGATGGCTTTTGAGAGAGTCCATCACAGATAGCTAAGTTGTCTGGTACCTCACTTCTGGTTATATAGGAGAAACTAATCATATTTCATGTTACCACGCGTGCTCAGTGGACAATATATATAACATGTAGAGTAGAAAAGCGATGCAGCAAGTGTAGAACCTCTTTGGCAAAGCCATGTCGATCTCAGCATCATTGGGTTGGTCGCTGAGGATGCTGTAGCTGATATGGCTGTTAGAGGAGGGTAAGAAGATCTTAGGCGTCTCGAGATAGAGCCAAGGGTACTGCTCCAGTGTGATGGAGGGTTTCGTCGTTGGAGCAGCTTCGGTGAGGTGTGCGATGGTGAGGCTGAAGAAGGACAAGAGAGACAATGTTAACCTGAAATGGTATTCTAATAGCATCTCCAATACATGATGTAAAATACATAACCAAAAAGTGCTAGATGTAAAATACATCAGCCGCTCATCTCTGACCTTAACTGTCGAAACTAAATTTAACTGTCCAAACTGAATTTTACTGTCGAAACTGAATTTTACTAAGGAAACTGAGTTTTACTATCGAAACTGAACACACTAGTAGCGGAAAAGTAGTGCACTAATAGTTTTAGCCGCTCGAGCACTAGTGGCAGTGTAGCAGTGGTCGAAATCGATAGCCGCTCTAGCAGACAACGTGGTACCAGTGAGCAGCCAGTGCAGCTGGTCATGCAGCAGCAACAACTCCTAGAGAAGCAGCGTGTGCGAGAGCTGGGGCAGCTAGTCGTGTAGTAGCATCTCGGGTAGCAACAGCATGGCTTGAGTGAGAGTCGTGGCTGCAACTCTTATAGTAGTAGCACGAGCAAGAGTAGAGTAGCAGCGTAACCAATAGCAAGAGCAAGAGAAGACCAGGCAGGGGACCGAGAGCAAGAGGAGAGCAGTAGCGCGAGCGAGAGCCGAAGCAGTAGCAGCATGGCCAGCGAGAGCTGGAGCAGCAGCAGCTCCTACTGATGTGGACGTCGCCCCGAGGGAGCAACGTCGTGGAGGAAGTGGCCGACGCCGCCGCCATAGTTAGAGCCGCACCATGGCGTCTCGGGACTAAGCGCCAGTGTCATGGCACAACACGATCACCTATTGGGCCGCCGGCCCATTTGTGGTTCGGCAAGGGGAAAGGGCACGTTGCACAAAGAGTGGAGGTCGTAGAACAGCACGATGATGAAGACTCGGGCAGTTTTTACCTAGGTTCAGGCCACTGCGAGGCGTAAAACCATACTCCTGCTTTGGTGGATTGATGAGAGGACCATAATGGAGACACGGCGCTCAACCCCAGCAAGGTTTCCTTGGGACAACGGCAGCTACGCGCATACAAGTGTACAAGTGTCTGAATCCCCTCTAAGGTTGCCTCGGTCCTCCTTTTATAGGTCAAGGGGTCACCACAATGGCCAAGTGGTTTGTCACGACCCAGATTTGGTAGGATCTAAGTCTCTGTGCTTACTGTGCTATCCCTGGATCATAGCTAGCACACACAGTAACAAGAATGAATATCAGTAAAACATACATCATTTTACTAGAACGATAGATCCAGAATTAAGCAATTACATACCATTGACATAGCTCAATGTTGGCACATAATACAACGGAATTATACATAGTCGCTAAGTTAGGGCTCCATCAACGCCACTGGGCTCGTTGAATGTAGACCATAACCCTATCGTCTCTTAATCTGTCGAGATCTGCACATGGCAGGTGCAGATGAGTACGTGGAATGTACTCGCAAGTTGCAACGGGAAGTTTAACGGAACATATATGCAAGGTAAGTATTGGTGGACGTTTTCTTTGCATAAAGCCAATTTTCTCCTATACTAAACTTCTTTTGAAATAAATAAAAATAGTTTTTAGTATAAAAGGTAGGAGTGAGACACTTGGATATACGCACCAGTGCTCATTCTCCAAAAGAGTTTAAATCATACATAAGGTTGAAGTGAAACACATTCACTATGCTCATTCCTCAACTTTAACCCTTAAAATAGACTTTTAGAAAAGAGAGGGGAGATTCTTCTTCAGTCCAAGTCTTCAGTTGCTCAAAATTGCCCGTAACTGGGGGTACGGCCAATCAATTAGGTTTAACCCTCTGCAGAGGTCGTACACGTTCCCCACATGACACAACCAACCCCGTTTATCATTACACACCTGGGTGCACGACTAGGAGGAGATTGTGACGAAGCCTTTCCGTAACAGCCCCCTATACCACCAAGCCGCCTGCAACTTAGGCAAAGAAAGCCCCTCCCTGATGGCGGTCCTGGGGTAGGGTTTCCCGTTAGTACTAAGCTAAGCCAGAGCCCATAGTAGCATGCGGCTGTACTGGAAGCTACATCAAACTGTACTTGGAAGATCTCGGTCCCCACCAAAAACCTGTGTGCAAGACCCCAGTCGGGCGCATTCACTGCAAGACCCCTATGGGCGCAATCACTTATAGACGCTTCCGTCAATACCATTCCGCCCAAGGAGTAGAAGTAAAATAGTATATAGTTTTGTTTTCAAAAGATTTCATAAAACGTTGCCCAAAAGAAGGCAAGTTTATTTGTTTAAAAACTTGTTTGGTTTTCAACCCACACATTTGTGCAAGCGCGGCCAAGCATGGTAGTAAGTCTTGAATCTATGGTTGTAGCTAGTAATAATATTTTGCAAAACTTTTATAAAACATGCATAGTATTTAAATTCAAAGGGATATGCATAATATAAAAATATAGGCCACGACATGATCAAATTGCAACTTGCCTGATTCTTGAAGTTGGTTCTCAATTCGTTATCGTCTCTCCTTTACTATACGTTATATCTAGCGATGAAAGAAAATACTTCAACACGCAACAATTCCAATAAAGATCCAAATAACGAAGTCATACATTCGTAGGATAATTATCATGATGTGGCTATGGTTTGAGATAGAATCAAGTTTGGTCTTGAACGAGACATGATATAGTCATATCCTAGGATTGGATCAAGTTATACTAAGTGAAGATCTTGGTTTGATCTAGAAGATGGGTTTTGAGACAAGTTCTTACAACAAATTCTATCATGAGATTATTCGGAATATTTGACTTGGGTTAAAGAAAACTGGCATCGCATAAGTTTCAAGGTAAAAGGATTAAATCCTTAATCTTGTAACTTCAAAGATTTGTGGTGATATCAAATTTCTAGAGAGGTTCCCTAGGGATCAATCTAAGAGATTTACCCTATAGTCAAACTTTATTTTAACAAAGTTATTAAACGATGATCAAAGAAGGTCAAACCAAGGTGTTGATGTTAAAACAGTGACTAAACCTTGCCGGAAAAAAAATTATGCCATGAGTTCCAAAAGAAAGGTGATGTCCTAAGGTCGAACTTTCATATAATAAACATTTTTATATGATTTATAGATTAGAAGATATAGCAAAAGTACTCTTTTTTTTGCGGGGTATAGCAAAAGTACTCAATTTAACATTTAAATCAGAACTAAATTTTAACTTGCCAAAACCTGAGATCTCGAACTTTTATAATAAACTAGATATTCCAAGGAATCCGGTGATATAAAATTTGTCGAATCTGAACATACGGTTTAGGAGATATGATTTTCCGAAGTTTGGATATTTTCCTTAAAATGTATTACGGGATTAAGATAATGCTGCTACGTGTCATGTCCCTACTGGCTGATATCCCTTCGTTTCTTTTTTAAGAAACAGCAACGATGTGAAGAACAGGAGTGGAAAAACTCACAGAAGTTGGGCGTCCATGTCGCCGGAGACGGGCGGCGCAGGGTTCGGGCTAACAAGGATCCGACGACCCTGTGGCTTCAGATGATGTTGCGGTGCAGGAAGACGTTCGGGGAGACACAGAGATACGACAGGGGCACGGGCAAGGTTGCTCGCGTCCTGTGGTGCCCGAAAAGAGCTATCGGAGTTCGTCGGGGCGGCGGTGAAGCTCGGGCTTCGCCGTTTCTCGTGCTCCAGCTGCAAAACCGAGTGGCACCAGGGTTCATAGGGGTGCGCCTTGGCTAAATACGAATGAAGGAAGAAAGATGAGGGGCTCTGGTCCTCTGGTCTCGATGCAATCTTCAATGTACAGCAGTGGGGTGGGTTACTCCGGCGAAGAATTACTCTGGAATTGAGGCGATAGAGATGGGGGTTCCGGTCTTGTGGAATAGAAGGGTTGGATGCACTCCTCTGGGTCGATTTGTAGTGGCAGAGGGAGCCGGTTCGAGGAGATCAAGGGAGCTCAACGTGGCCATTGATGGCTTTTTTGTGCATGTATGTTTCACGGATCCGTTCGACCAATTAAAGCAATAATGTTGGCTTCTAATTCTTTGAATGGCTCCGAACTGAAACGGGCAAGGAATTA
>NC_041391.1:384079895-384089638 GCF_002162155.2 Triticum dicoccoides
TGTTCTGTTCCTGCTCCACTGCTCCAGATTAAACATGCAGAGGAAAGAGACGAGCACGTCCATGCGCCTGGGCTTGAGGTGTGATAGCTAGATGGGGAGCTCCTATTGCGCGCCTTCAGCACCAAGGAACAAAACCGGCGCTCACAGGCGCGTCTGCGAGGGCCGGCCCAAAGAACAGAGCATACGCGTAAAAAATCAGCAGAAATTGGCTGTCAAGAGGATTCAAACTCGCGTCGATGCTCTACGATCTACCTGTTTGTTACTCTTCACAGCGCGAAATCTATAAGAACTAAATAGTAGATGCACTATTTATTGCCCATTATAAACATGTTCACATATTTGAAAAGAATTTTACGAACATGCTAAAAAAGTTCACCAAAATGGAGAAAGTTCATGAATTCAAAACAAGTTCGTTTTTTCAACAAGTTAAATGAAAAAATGCAAATACGAAAACAGTTTATGAATTTGAGAAACAATTGGATTTTTTTTGGTGAGTTTGAATAAAAGATCATCGATTTTTAAAAAAGTTCAACGGATTTTAAAAAAGTTCATCGAGTTTGATTTTTTTTATCAAATTTGAAAAAGTTCAACGGATTTAGAAAAAGTTCATCAAATTTGAAAAAATGTTCACCGGATTTGAAAAAAAATTCATCGAATCTTAAAAAAGTCCATCGAATCTGAAAATAAGTTCATCAACTTTGGAAAAAGTTCATCGAATTTAAAAAAAAGTTCATCGGATTTGGAAAAAGTTTAATGGATTTGAAAAAGTTCATCAAATCTGGAATAAGTTCATCGAATTAAAAAGTCCAACGGATTTGGAAAAAGCTCATCACATTTGAAAAAAGTTCATTGAATCTGAAAATAAGTTCATCAAATCTGGAAAAAGTTTATCGAATTTGCAAATATGTTCATCAATTTTGAAAATAATCATTGAGTTTGAAAAAAAATCCATCGTATTTCAAACAATATTCTATGATCTTTCTAAAAAACAATAAAAAGATCATTGATTTTGAAAAACACACAAAATTCAAATAAAAGACACATTTAAAAAAATAACAAAAGAACAAAGAACAAAGAATAAAGAAAACCGAATAAAACCGCACCGAAAAATGACCCGTGAACAAGAAAAAAATGGTTTGGGAAGCTTCTGAAAGTTTCCCAAAACCGGTGGAGTTCCCACGACCGAGGAGTGAAATAAAAAGAGGAAAAGAAGTTAGGAAAACAATAGTAGTTCACTGGGGTAGTGTCTGCCGTCGTTGGCGAGAAGCAGGAGACCTCGAGTTCGAACTCTTGCGGCGCGCCATATTTTTTGAGCTTTTAAACAGAAAAAACTATACGTGGGCCGGCCCAGTTGCAAGCGCTGCAGGCGCTGGTTTGCAGAAACAGTAATAACCGGCGCCTGCAGCGCCAAATAAGGATTGCCCGCTAGATGGGCTTTGGTGGAAAAAATTACTAGGCCCAAGGAGCAACAGAAGGAAAATAATTTTTGAAGAGAGGTGGGCTTGAATGGCTGTGCTCCTGCTGGACACGTGCACTGAGCGAATCATAGCTCAGGATGAGATGAGTTGGACTAGTAGGTTTGCCAGGTTTAATTAGTAGAATCGATAAGTTACCAAAAAGTTTAACTAACTCCAGAAATAAAAAATGTTCACATATCCGAAGTTACTACTTAGAGCCTAGAAACAATACTTTCATAACGTGATAAAATTAGTTTTGTTCACAAACTTGGGGTTTTATGAACACCCAAAATGACAAAAAAAATATTAGATATTTCCAACAATAGTTTTGAAGAAGTCATATTATCTCCTCTCATATTTTCTTATTAAATCATTTATTGGAAATATTTAAGTAGTCTCTAAAAGCAAATAAGCTCCATCTTACAAAGAACCTCCAAATATCAAATAAATTCTTTATGAAATATTTTTACACCACAATTGAGAAAGTCATTTTATTCTCACTCGTTTATTTGAATGTGGTTACAAAATATTTCAAAAAGTTAAAAAATAAATGGAATGAAAATTTGAATAAACTTTCCAGCCATAGTTTTCTTTATTGGATAAAAATGTTATCCAACTTTTATAACATGGTTTGAAAGTTTTAACAAGGCCCCCAAAAAATTTAATTTACCCTTAAAAGTATAGCAATTCACTTTTTAATATCTTATTAAGATTCAAAAATTTGGAAAATTTTGGGATGTTACAAACTACGACCCTTAAAAGAAATCTCGTCCTCGAGATTTGGAGAGGCTAGCAAGAAATGGGTTATGGTTGGATTATCCTGGGTTACTTCCCAGGGTTTTGTTTTTGGCATAACATCTGCAGGTTAGGAATATATCCTTTTGCTTCCCATCTTGAGAGGATGTCTTCTATTAATATTATTTCTTGCCTTCCAGTTCTTCGGCATGCCTATGTTTGAGACTTCTGGCACCATTCTGGAGTCTCTGCTGATTTGTCGAATCACCCAATTGTGCTTCCAAGGTGTTCGGGTGCTACCACCCTTAAGAACAAACTTGTGGGGTTCCACAACCTCTGCGTTCCCTGATGGTTCTTCATCAAGTTTTACGGTTCAGTACTGATACAAGTCCTCCTCAGAATCCTTTTTTTCCCTAAGCTAACTATTGAGACTCTCATGGTGGTCGAATTGAATATCTTCCAAATGGAACTCCTCGAAGATCTTCGGGTTTACTCCTCACCCTTTGGCCTACGCTAGGGACGATTGCCTATTTCCAGGGGTAATACGTCTTACCATTCTATGGTTTTAGGCTTGTCGTACCGGCACTCTAGTAGGGTTTTAAGTCTCTGTGATTTACCAATCACACATAGGAAAGTATATAATAAGAGTCTCCGGTATGGGGGCCAATCCATCCCATACTCGAATCATTACTTCATATGTAGACGGGTGAATCGCGTATTCTAACACTCAGTCTTTCTCACTCCTCTTAAAGAGGTCTTCACCTGCAAAGCTATAAAACATCGTTGTGTGGCGATTACCCTACGTAGGTTGCGTTAAACTTGCATCCGTAAAATAATGGAATTCTTCAGATCCTCACTTGTTTTCTTTGGATCCCGTATGACAAGACGAGATTGAAAATTGAACTGTTCACAAGTAACTGACATTTTGGGGGTTCATTGATGGCCATACGCATCTTCCATCAAGTGTTAGCCTCTCTGATGAAATTCCTAGAAGCATACTTCACCTTCTTACTTGGTTTCACCTTGGCATCTCCCATTACTCTTTCAATATTCTGAATCCATTCTTTTGCTCCTGAATGTGTCACTGGTCCCATGAAAACAATTTCATCCATCTATGGGTTTAAGGTTTTATCAGCGAAGAAACAGAGCTATAGAGAAAGAGAGATGGATACACACACAACAATCAATAAACACTTCATATCTTAACGTTTATAATGGGCTCGTTTACTACGGTTTTGTCGTGAAGTCCTCGATCCTTTAGTTCTTGAAAGTCTTTGGTGCGGGACACTTTACTCGTATGAAGGTCTTCCATTAATCATCTGTAACTTGCACCTCTCAAGGTAGAATAAATAATACAAACCTACGGAGTTTGTATCCTAATAACGCAAGATTTTTTTTCCACAACTCAAATGACCTCCAAATTTAAATCAATGGCGAAGAACTCCAACAAAACTCCAGATTTCACTCATACATTTCATTCAAATAATTCCTATGGTACCCTCATCAACATGAGTTGGCATGGTCGGGTACACTACTCGCACTCTTTCGTATATTCCACAACTCTCATGGTGGGCATGTATATTATTTGAATCGTGTGGGATATTCTTCTTCATATCCATCTTAGTATTGAGTGTCTTTGATTCTTCTTCAACCTCTTGGATGTAAACTTCAGTGCTGAAGACACCTTCGCTTAGCATAAATTCCATGAAGTAATTAGTCTCTTGAAAATCCATATCGGTGTCAAGGTCATTGCAATCTAGGAGGTTGCCATCTAAGTTTTTTGAAATCCGATAAGAACTTAGTAAAGAAAAGAAGAGGATACGAGAATAGTATTTAAACTACTGAAAATATAAGTTGTTCCTATCAAGGTCTTTCTATTTCTAAACCATTTTCTAGGGTCACGTCCTACTGCCAACGTATGCTCTGATACCATTTTGTCATGACCCGGATTTGGTAGAATCCAAGTCTATGTTCTTACAGTGCTATCCCTGGATCGTAGCTAGCACACATAGTAACAAGAATGAATATCAGTAAAACATACATCATTTTACTACAACGATAGATCCAGAATTAAGCAAATACATACCATTGACATAGCTCAATGCTGGCACATTGTCAGAATTCGGGTTCAGGCAGACCCTTGAGGTTCGAACTCTGGGGTGCGCACGAAGATCTTTCCCCTACCAACTCACGTCTCGAAGCCTCGCAAGGGATCTAAGCTAGAAAGAAGAACACACAAGTGACACGAGGTTTATACTGGTTCAGGCCACCATTGTGGTGTAATACCCTACTCTAGTGTGTGGTGTGGTGGATTGCCTCAGGGGCTGATGATGAGAAATACAAAGGGAGAACAGCCTTGCGAGGGGCTGTTCTTGAGCTGATGCGATGAACTGCTTGGGTGAGTTCATTCGCCTCTCTCTCTCGTCTACCCGAAATCTGGATCCTCTCCCAAATAATGTGGTGGCTAGCTCTATTTATAGAGGGAGTCCCTGGGCCTCTTCCCAAATAATGTGAGAAGGGCGCCAACAATTGGCCATTTTGAAGGGGAACATCTAGTACACTTATCCTGACTAAAGTTAGTCTTCGACTGCCAACGACTCTAACGGTGACGCCGTCCTGGGATCCATGATGACCTCTATCCCGTCGTTCTGCTGGTCTTGGTCTTGTTGCACCGAAACGGTAACCTTTGCCTGATGCCTTGGCCTGTGCTTCCCCCCTTTACACCGAAGGGGAGACAAGGACACTGCGCAGGCCGGTGCCCGCCTGGCGCCCGCTTGGTCTCGATCTTCATGGCTTGCGTCACGGGCACCTCGCGAGGTACCCCGCCTTGATCACTCTGCCTCATCACGAGCTTGCCTGATGAGGCTGCTCCTGAGGAAGCTTCCTGTCGTCCGCCCCGCGAGGCTTGGCCCCTCGCGAGGTTCTTGAGCTTGAGCTGATGAAGCTGGGCTGTACTGGGCCTCCGCTCGAGCCACGCCGCAGGCTGCAGGCTGGCAAGTCTGGGGACCCCTGTTCCTAGAATGCTGACAGTAGCCCCGGGCCCAAGGCGCGCCCGAACTTGGCTTAGCAGAGAAGCGAAGGCGCAAGCGCGAAGCGCCGCGGGCCCCAATAGCCTGTGGCCTTGGACGCCGCGTGGCGATTGATTGGACGTGGGCGTGTCTGCTTCCCCACAATGCCTCGGCAACCGTCCATTTGACAAAAAGGGGTGCCTGGGCCAGACTTACTTGCTTCGTTCTTGTTCGCCTTGCTCCAGATCCCCTCGCAGCTTCTGTTCTGTTTCAGTTCCTTCAACATGCACCATGCCTCGTGGAGGCGTTTAAACTTGTGTTTGGCATTGTGAAACAATTTATGGCCTGTAATATTTGCTTTTGAATTCCCTAGAATTTGTATCTTTCCCTCCTATTTGCTTGTGTTCTACGTCGGCAGGGCCCGGCCCCGCGCATACCTCAGCCGTCGTTAGCCCCGACCGGAAACCAGGACGGGACTAAGGAGTGAGGGGCTACGTGACCAGTTAGGCTCCTGAGTCGTGATGCTCAGGAGTCCCCCTTGACGCGCAAACAGCAAGTAGGGAAGGGAGGCATAAGAGTGGATTTGTCACTCTACGTCGGCAGGGCCCGGCCCTGCGCATACCTCAACCACCATTAGCCTTTCGAAACTAAGGGGTGAGGGGCTACGTGACCAGTTAGGCTCCTGAGCCACGATGCTCAGGAGTCCCCCTTAATGTTCAAACGAGTTTTCATACCTTGGCTCCGCTCGGGGAGGGGCGCGCGACGACCAAGTCCGAAGGACCTGGCTGGGTGGCATGCGCTCGGGCGTGGCCCGGGTGTAGCCCCCATGTCCAGCCCCCTCGCGCGGCACTCCCGAGGGGAGGTGTTGCGATAGTGCCAGACACTGAGCTCTGGGCTCCCCGAGGTTGATACAGCCGTGGGCCGCCCTCAGTTGTTTATCACCAGTGCGGAGCATAGTGCTTTCGTATGTGTACGGGCATAGCCGCTCCTCGGAAGTGTTGTCAGCTAGCGCGGAGCATGGTGCTTCCATTGGTGCGTGGGAGGGGGGCTCCCCTCCAGGAGGAGCCCCCGAGGCGTGTACGCCCCGCCCTGACACGTGGCCGGCACGGTAGGGCTTGGAGAGGTGTATCTGGGCACCCGTGAGCCAGCGCGAGACTCACGAGGCCCTACCTCGAGGCGGGTTGCGCCTGGCTCTGGGCCTTTATCAATGGTATGTTCCTGCAAGGTGGTTAGAATGCAAATGCTCTACGTCCTCAGGTCCCGGCCCTCGAGCAAGCTCAGCCGCCGCTGGTATGACATGTCTCGATGCTGTGGGTCAAGGCCAGGGGGTGAGGGCTGGAGAGCCAGTAAGAGCCCATGAGTCGCAATGCTCAGGCACCCCCCTTTTAACGTACAAGCACTTTGCATGAGATTGGAGAGGTTCGCGATAGGCGGCAGACGATAATCATGGGAATCAGGTTAAGCATGGAGGAGCAAATCCATTTAGATAGATGCGGAAAAAGAAAACGCCACTGGGTCCGGCCCGAGCAGCTTGGGGATAATGCAGTCCGAGGGGCGCCCCCAATTAGGTAGGCAAAGAACATAAGCAAAACGGATACAATGCCGCAGGGACGGACCCAGGTGACCTGGGAATGATGCAGCCCTGTGGGCGCTCCCAGCTAAAAATGGAACTTTGAAAGATGTCACCTGATGCCGTTGGAGACGAAGGGATGCTGAAGCAGCGGACGACGCGTGGTGAGGAAGCCGACCCTCACGAGCTCCCGGGGCCAGGAGCCTCGGGAGGCTCTGGGGGCGCAGGTGGATCTTCGAGGACCATCTCCATCTCCGCCAGGACCGCGCAATGCCTGACCTCCTGAGCCTCCAGAGTGCTCCTCAGCAGGCGCTGATGAGCGGCGACCGCGTTCGACAGGCCAAAAGGCATGCGAACGTAGCTGTGGGGTGGACCCTCACAACGCCCCACGCGCGAAGGCCAGAGGCGCTCTTGAGACGCGGCTCGGTTGAGCCCTGGCACATCGATGCAGACGCGTAGCCCACCATCCTCGCCTGGATGGGGGGCTACGGCGGGCAAGCGGCGCCTGCCGCGCATGACTCTTGACTCCTGTAGCTCATGAGTGTTTCTCGCGATGAACTCCTGAGGGGTTGGCCCTCCTTGCCTCATACCTTCCTGAGGGAAACGCGCTTTGAAGCACGCCTCCAAGTGGTGCTCGAGCACCTCCCTCGTGACCTTGGCAAGGTCGGTGGCCCTCCAGGAGAGAGCCCCCGAGCCCTGCCCGAGGAGGGCGCCGGGCGCGCCTTCCTATGCGACAGAGGGTGGCGCCCCTTGAACGGGCGCGGATCCTGAAGCAACGCCTCTGGAGGTGCCTGCCTCCTGATGGTTTGGTCCAGGAGAAGTCTTCTTCTTCTTAGGGACTGCCTATGGAAGGCTCCCGCTCCTGTGGTCTGGGTCTTCGATTGCCGTGGCTTGGAAGGCACACTCAAGGGAACACACTGCATCCTTTTCTTCGCAGGGGACCGTGATGACTCCATCGCTTCCTGGCATCTTGAGGACATTGTAGCCATGGTGAGTCACTGCCATGAACTTGGCCAGGGCTGGGTACCCAAGGATGGCATTGTATGGCAGGAGAATGTGTGCGATGTCAAAGTCGATGAGCTCGGTGCGGTAGTTGTTGTGCTGTCCAAAGGTGACAGGAAGGCGAACTTGCCCTATCGGAACGGTGGAACCATTAGTCACTCCTGAGAAAGGCTTGGTCGGCTGAAGCTGATCATATGGCACTTGGAGATTGTTGAACCTCGACGGACAGGACATTGAGTCCTGCCCCGCCATTGATGAGGGTCCTGGTGACTTGCACATTGCTGATGTGTGATGCCCCGATTCAATCGTACACTAATCATGCACGCAAGCGTGTACAATCCAGATCAGGGACTCACGGGAAGATATCACAACACAACTCTAAAAACATAAATAAGTCATACAAGCATCATAATACAAGCCAGGGGCCTCGAGGGCTCGAATACAAGTGCTCGATCATAGACGAGTTAGCGGAAGCAACAATATCTGAGTACAGACATAAGTTAAACAAGTTTGCCTTAAGAAAGCTAGCACAAACTAGGATACAGATTGAAAGAGGCGCATGCCTCCTGCCTGGGATCCTCCTAACTACTCCTGGTCGCCGTCAGCAGCCTGCACGTAGTAGTAGGCACCTCCAGTGTAGTAGTCGTCGTCGACGGTGGCGTCTGGCTCCTGGGCTCCAACGTCTGGTTGCAGCATCCGAGAAGAAGAGGAAAACGGGGGAAAAGAGGGAGCAAAGCAACCGTGAGTACTCATCCAAAGTACTCGCAAGCAAGGAGCTACACTACATATGCATGGGTATATGTGTAAGGAGGCCATATCAGTGGACTGAACTGCAGAATGCCAGAATAAGAGGGGGATAGCTAGTCCTATCGAAGACTACGCTTCTGGCAGCCTCCGTCTTGCAGCATGTAGAAGAGAGTAGATTGAAGTCATCCAAGTAGCATCGCATAGCATAATCCTACCCGGCGATCCTCCCCTCGTTACCCCGTGGAAAAGTGATCACTGGGTTGTCTGTGGAACTTGTCTGTGTGTGTTTTATTAAGTACCCGGTTCTAGTTGTCATAAGGTCAAGGTACAACTCAGGGTCGTCCTTTTACCGAGGGACACGGCTATTCGAATAGATAAACTTCCCTGTAGGGGTGCACCACATAACCCTACACGCTCGATCCCATTTGGCCGGACACACTTTCCTGGGTCATGCCCGGCCTCGGAAGATCAACACGTCGCAGCCCCACCTAGGCACAACAGAGAGGTCAGCACGCAGGTCTAAATCCTATGCACGTAGGGGTCTGGGCCCATCGCCCATTGCACACCTGCACGTTGCGTACGCGGCCGGTGAGCAGACCTAGCAACGTCCATTACAAAGGAAGTCGCGTTACGCAATCCAACCCGGCGCGCGCCGCTTAGTCGCTGACGTCTAGAAGGCTTCGGCTAATACCACGACGTCGAGTGCCCATATCTTTCCCACGTAGTTGGTTAGTGCGTATAGACCAAATGGGGAGACTCAGATCAAATACCAACATCTCGTTAAGCGTGTTAATTGATGTAACCGCGGACACCGACCAGGGCCAGGCCCACCTCTCACCTAGGCGGTCTCAACCTGCCCTGTCGCTCCGCCACAAAGATCCACACAGAGGGCCGTCGGGACAAAGGTCCTTTCAGCCCCCAATCCGTGAATCACTCGCAGGCACTCAACGAGCCGACCCGACTTTAGTCACTATCTGTATAGTATGTATATATGTATAGTATATACCCGTGATCACCTCCCGAGTGATCACGACCCAATAGTATAGCAAGGCAGATTGACAAGAATGTAGGGCCAATGATGATAAACTAGCATCCTATACTAAGCATTTGGGATTGCGGGTAAGGTATCAATGACTATAGCAACAATGACAGGCTATGCAACAGAATAGGAGTAACCGAATAGTAACATGCTACACTACTCTAATGCAAGCAGTATAGAGAGGA
>NC_041391.1:384090090-384172574 GCF_002162155.2 Triticum dicoccoides
CGTCAACTCCGTAGTCGAACTGGGCAGCAGCAGCGTCGGTCTCGTAGTCTACCGGAGAGAAGAGGGGGAAGAAACAGTAAATACATTGCAAACATAAGCATGACGACGCATGACATGACAATGAGCGGGGTTAGGTGTGCCCTAACGCGGTAGTAGGTGATACCGACGAAAGAGGGAAACATCCGGGAAAGTATCCCCGGTGTTTCGCATTTTCGGACAGGTGATCCGGAGGGGGAAAGTTGCGTGTTTGATATGTTAGGGATGTGTGGCGTACGAACGGGCTGTGTATCCGGATTCATCCCGTCGTTCTGAGCAACTTTCATGTACAAAGTATTTTCATCCGAGCTACGGTTTATTTTATATTAATTTTAAAAGATTTAATCATTTTTAAAATTTACTTAATTATTTTAAATCAACATTATCTAGAACAGTGCATGCTGACGTCATCATGACATCCGCAGTCAACAGGCCGTTGACTCGGTCAATCTGACGTGTGGGTCCTGCATGTCATAGACTCATAGTAATTAAACATGGTTAATTAGCTTTAACTAAATTAGTTTAATCTAATCCATATTAATTAAGTTAATTAATTCTTTAATTAATTAATATTTTAATTATTACTTTTTTAATTCCTTTCTTTCTTTTTTTAACGTTCTGGGCTGGGCCCCACGTGTCATTCGACCAGGGGGCCGATGCGGGTTACGGGCGCTGGGTGCTAACGAGCACGGCCTGAACGGGCGTTGGCCCGTGGGGGCGCACCCGACTGGGCGCCGTGGGGCGTCTGGTGGGCCCGGGCATCGGCGCACCAGCGTGGAGCTCTGGCAAGCTGTAGCCGGGCGGAGCAGGGGGCACAGGGGCGACCGATGGTGGTGCAGCGCGGGGCCGGTGGCTGAGGAGGCGGGGAGTGGCAGGGGCTGCGGGCGCGGCTTTCGGTGCAGCAGGGCGCCGAGTGCGGCGGCTAGGCACGAGCAGAGGGGCTCGCGCAGGTGCCGGCGGGGCAAGGGCAGGAGGGAGACGGCCTGCCGAGCGAGGCCGTGGCAGACGGGGTAGCGCACGAGGGAGGCGGCCACGGTTGGGTGGGCGCAGAGTCGGACGCGCGGGCATGTTGCGCGCGACGAATGGCACTGGGCAAAGAGGAAAAAGGAGGGGAAAGTATGGCGGCTCACTGGGCCCTGCAGATGTGCGTACGCGGGCTCGGGGAGGAGGACGAGGACGGGCAAGGTCGAGGCGGCGGTGCTCCGGGGAGGTGGTCCGGCGAGGAGGAGGATGGGGACGACGTGCGGCGACGGAGTCGTGGCGGCGCGGGGCTGCTCCGGCGAGATCCAGGCGGCGGTGACGTGGTCCAGCGATGGGATCTGGGGAGGCACGACGTCAGGCTTGCGGGGAGGGCGCCGTTGCCCCCCGATCCAGATCGGGAGAGAGGAAGGAGCGGGGTCGTGGGGGAAAGTGGGGTAGCGGTTAGAGTTTCAGGGTGGTGTGGGGATATGGGCGCGACTGGTGGGCCCGGCCTGGGGTTGGCCTAGATGGCCAGATGGGTTGTTCGGCCCAGGGAGAGTGGGGGCTTTGCCCCTTTTCTTTTTGTCTGTTTTATTTTTTTATTTCTTTTATGTTTTCTCTTAGTTTCACCTTATTATAGTTTAAATGGAATACAAAACTAGTTCCTAATTTAGTTTTAATAAATATGCCACTCCCCCAATGGTTTTGAGCAATAAAATAAATTAGCTTAATATTCTATTAATTGAAAAAGGCATTTAAATATTTGTTTGTATTACTATTTTACTTATTTCAGTGCAATTAAATACTTTATAAAAATGTGGATTCTCCACCAAAATGATTTATGCAATATTTGGCACAACCCGAACATTTTAGTTTTTAAATTTGAAAACCTTTATCGTTTGACTTTAATTCAGATTTGGATTTGAATCGGTTTCGAACTAATGCGAGATTAACAACAGTAATCGTGGCGACGTGGCATCATTAACGTGGGATTACTATAGCCTAATTATTCGGGCGTCACAATTCTCCTCCACTACAAGAAATCTCGTCCCGGGATTTAAGCGATGGAGTAAGGGGGGAAAGGCGCTGGTAGCGAAAAACCTAACGAGTCTTCTCGGTCTTGGCTGCCCTTACGAAGAGGTTGATCCCCCTCATTGATGTCTTCATTTCTCTGCTTCAAGTCACCATGATCAAGTCATCATCCTTTCTTCGGGATCTCCATCGTCCTACGTACGCGTCCAAGGGAAAAAACTCCGGAAGAACGCATATCCACAAAGCTGGGCATCTGACGGTGAACTCAATGGTTCACAAGGTACCCCACGAGTTGTATTTCAGTGAATTCGTTGAGTGCAATATACGATGATACCAAAGTTTCAAACGGGTAGGCAATCATTCGATGACTAGACAGAAGCTGGAATGGGGGTTTGAACAACGAGAATAACATTGTGTTTGATTCCAGTATGAATAATGGTATAGCATTCACCTCGTGAATCACATACGAAGCCATGTGCAAAGGATACATTAGATTCCGGGTTATAAAGAAGAGTCAGGTTTCGATCCAGTGGACCTGTGGGTTATGGGCCCACCATATGGGTTGAAAGTAGGAAGGGTGGTGACATCTTGCACAGCCGCGACAGGGAGACTTGTCCATGAATAGCTTGTTAGCTAAGCCGGGAACAAAGTTTGTACCAAGGACGAGGAACGAAGAGAGCAATTTTCCTGCTTGTTGAACTAGGCGAACCAATTGGCAAAGTTATCACCCATCGGTGGTTACTAGAATGTCATCAACAATAGTAACAGGGTCTTACAGACAAAGTGGTACAACAAGGTGCCTACCTAAGCAGGGAATTATCTCTGCTTAGTTAAGTCAAGAATGGAAAGGAAAACGCGATTATCAGATTAAACAGAATGATGGAAAGGAAAATTGTGATTACACACAATTATTAGGAGTATATCCTTCCCATGTACAATCAGAATATGGCATACAGGGTAGGAGAGCAACTACCCAACCATTCAGATAAGAGGCAAGGATTAATCAAGATGTTACCCATACAACGGTGTTTAGATAATTGACCAAGAAACATTTAGCATCGCGCCTCCAATGTTCTTGTTAATGAGCGGGGTATCATAGTCATGCTTCGAGGTAGCAATGATATGGTGTTTCAATCAAGGGCCGGACTTTGGATACACAAATGATCCATCAGGGGCAACTTTTAAAATAAGTCCTACAATTTCCTCCAGGAAGAATGGTTATCCTTGCAAAAGAAATTATAATGATGTGTCCTCCAGGCACGGGTGCTAGGCATGACATCATATTACCGGGTCATCAAAGGACAAACATCATAACTCCTGGAAAGTTGTCCCAACCATCATATCTGACCGAGATTCAGATCCGATTGGTGTCATGATACCTCAGACTCAGGATGTCCGAGAAGAAAAGGTGCAACACAAATTGATGAAATGACATTGCAAGATTCTTGGGAAATGAACTATGTGAGCGGGTTCCTGAAATAATAGTTCATCATTAAACCAAGGAGAGGATGAGGAGGTGGCTGATGGGCTCAGCGACAATTCATCGAGAATTCCAAATGGATGGATTTCCACAATAATGTGAACAAGAGGATGACACTTGTCAATTCAAATGATATAATGTTGTCTGCTCGAGTACAACATACACGATTAAACATTGGTTGACGGTGCACCGGAAATATGGACTTAGGTAGCACAAACAATGTTAGAATGGCGATTCGATAACCAATGGTCTAAGAATGAAATGTTGACCATTAACTTCAAAGCAATAAGGTTGCTAGAAGTACAGAACTCAAGCAGCATCGTTAGCATATTGGTATCCCAGTTAAAAACAATACAGGGACCAAGGAAGAATGGTGATGGTGAGAAGTATCATCATACCGAGAATTTCTAAGAGGTGGAGCAATCCCCACAACATTCTCAATATAAAAGACAGTAATACTTCAAGGCAGAACACAACACTAGCTGGAGAGCAAGTTGTATTCATAATGTGGACAAGTTCGCGATGAAAGGAAGTCAAGGGTGTTGTCAATGATAATAAAAATCATTGAGGGCAAGGAGGGTATTTCTCATCATGAACACAGTTGACAACTCGGAAGAAGTCAAATTGTTGAAGGTGATCCGACACATTTATCGGGAGGTTTCAAGAGGATGCAATCAAACAACAATGACAACAAGCAAGGAAATGACGAAGTGGCAGGTTATAGGATCCATATATAAGATGCAAGCTCAGAACCAAAGTTGCCTTTCAAGACAAGCAACAAGATGTTGAAAGCTCGATGTCGGTGTCAAAACCGGCGGATCTCGGGTAGGGGGTCCCGAACTGTGCGTCTAGGCGGATGGTAACAGGAGACAAGGGACATGATGTTTTTACCCAGGTCCGGGCCCTCTCGGTGGAGGTAAAACCCTACTCCTGCTTGATTGATATTGATGATATGGGTAGTACAAGAGTAGATCTACCACAAGATCAAGGAGGCTAAACCCTAGAAGCTAGCCTATGGTATGATTGTCCTTCGTCCTACGGACTAAAACCCTCCGGTTTATATAGACACCGGAGAGGGCTAGGGTTACACAGAGTCGGTTACAATGGTAGGAGATCTACATATCCGTATCGCCAAGCTTGCCTTCCACGCCAAGGAAAGTCCCATCCGGACACGGGACGAAGTCTTCAATCTTGTATCTTCATAGTCTTGGAGTCCGGCCAAAGATGATAGTTCGGCTATCCGGACACCCCCTAGTCCAGGACTCCCTCAGTAGCCCCTGAACCAGGCTTCAATGACGACGAGTCCGGCGGGCATATTGTCTTCGGCATTGCAAGGCGGGTTCCTCCTCCGAATAATTCATAGAAGATTTTGAACACCAGGAAGTGTCCGGCTCTACAAAACAAGTTCCACATACCACCATAGAGAGAATAATATTTACACAAGTTCAATCTACTGACGTATCTTGTGACATGATGTCACACCACGGCCAAGCCTTTATTCGAATTGTTTTTACTGTTCCACCTCAGCGCGTTTAGCGAAGCGGTTTCCTTGGAACGTCTTGTCAAAGCAGAGATCGTGCCCCCTTATTCCGGGATTCTCATCAATACGGACGTGGGTAACCCAACCGCGCCATTGATTGCGGCGCTTGGGAGATAAGCGAGTTTTACCGGGCTGGTGGGGACGCATAGTTTCGTCCGCTCATATATAAGGGGATAAGGATCCACCTTTTTACCTACACCTTCTTCCTCCTTTGCTTATCCATCTCCGTGCACTCGAGCTCGCCTCCTCCGTCACGAAGGGGCACATCAAAAGGCTGCGCAAGGCCAGATATTTGTCCAGCGATATCGCGCACCGGCTCCCCGACGAGGGGCAGCTCATCCCCACGCCCAGGCCCCATGAGAGGGTGGTGTTCCTTCCCCATTTCCTCCGCGGACTGGGCTTCCCACTCCACCCATTTGTCTGGGGGCTCATGTTCTACTATGGCCTGGATTTCCATGATCTCGCCCCGAATTTTATCCTCAACATCTCGGCGTTTATCGTCGTGTGCGAGGCCTTCCTCTGCATCCAGCCCTACTTCGGCTTATGGCTAAAGACTTTTAATGTCAAGCCGAACGTAGTGGGCGGCCGCCAAGCGGAATGCGGAGGCGCCATGGTGGGCAAGATGCCCAACGTCACCTGGCTCGAGGGCGCCTTCGTGGAAACCATCAAAGGGTGGCAATCGGGGTGGTTCTACGTGTCACACCCTGATTTTCATGGCACAACACTTAAGATGATAAATCATGATAAAATGTGGTTTGACAAAAACTTTTGCATTATTTGACCTTTTATTTTGAGTTGGTTTTCCCTTTGTGTTTTTCAAGTGCTCTTTAAAGTCAACACAGCTCCACCTTCTATACTTCATCTCCTTGCCCCAAACTTTTTCCCAATGATCATGCCATGTGTATAGGACATAAAAATAATTTCTTACAAAAATAATTTGGCTAAATAGTATTTTCAAAAAGTAGTTTTTCCAAAAACCCCTGAATTGAGATTTGCACTGCAAGTACTTGATTTGGGGTGTGAAAAATATTTCAAAAGGTATATTTGAAACCTATTAGATGTAGGACTCCCATAAACCACAAAAATATAATTTTAAAAGTTATTTTCCTATTTTATTTAAAAGCTTTTTCTTAAGGCCAGAAATGGTCTTTAATAGGGAAAATTATTTTATTGTTTTAAAAATATTTGACAAAAATCAGGGAAACTCAGTGGGCATATATTTCCCATATATAAGAGTTTCAACACATGGTCATGTTAAAAATATTGGTCAAATCCCTCAAAAACCATTTCTGGATATTTCAAGCTTTTGAAATATTTACAAAGGAAATATTCTCCAAAAATTCCAAGAAAATTCTAGCATGTCACATATGACATGTTTGATGATCTGGACAAGTATCATGTCATGGAGAATAGCATAACATCATCAAATCCCCTCAAAACCATTTCTGTCCATTTTGAAGTTTGAGCAACTTTACATTGCCAAACATTTCCAAATGTTCTCAAACCATGTGAACCTGCTCAAATGTTCTAATTATTCATCTAGACCAAGTGGCACAAGTTGGAGAACAAGTTAACTTGATCAAAGTGCCCCAAAACCCTTCCTGTCCAGAACCAAATTTGAACAACTCTATATTGTAAACTTTATCCCTTTGATCTCAACTTTTGTGGACATGTTCACATCCTCAAATGATGACACTACACCAAGTGGTGCATCAAGGAGAACAGATTTGCATGACCAAATCTTGGAGAGTCCATTTCTGCTGATTTCTAGGGTTTACAAAAGTTGCATTGGCAACTTTGCCCAAATGGACTCAATATTGGTGGAACCTATTATTACATTATACCATATGACCCTGTCAAGCCTCATGACAAGAGGAATTCATCTTCTTGCCCAAACCAGCAACAAACACCTTCTGCCATTTTATTAAAACCCCTGTTTTGACCACTTCCACTCTTCTCCATGGCCTCAACTTTTTACCACAGCCCCTCAGAGTCCCCTTGCACCTCCAATAACTCTTATCTAACCTCAACTCAATGATTGAAGGGTGAAACATCCTCATTTACCCCTCTGGACAACCCCTTTCCTTCTCTCTCTCAACCCCACTCCTCTCCTACTGGCTCTCCAGGGCATCCAATGCCTCTCCACACTTCTTTACTACCCCCTAGCACTACAAGACATTAGTGGCCGCGCCCACTTTGCCAAAACAATGGCCATGCCGGCCAAAGACGCGCTCTGGAGCGCGCTACAGTGCACCCTAGCACTGTAGCCGCTCTCTGCCCGAGCCACCGGACCACCTAGGGCCTCCCCCTTGTATCCCCCGAGGCCGCCTCGGCTTCCGGGACACGCAAGATGGTCGCCCCCCTCCTCCTTCTCTCTCCGGCGACCTCTGACATGCGTGCCCGAGCGCCGCTCGCGTCCGCTAGTCGCCACACTCGTGCGGGACCTCCTGGAGCTCGCCCTGCTCCCTCTCTCCTCTCCTCTCGGCCTGGACCACGACCACGAGCACCCCAGGCACGCACCAGAATGCCCTTTTGGCCTTTGGCAACACCACGAGTCGTGGCCCTGCGCCCCGCCTACGGCACCTCCCGGCCGTGCCCGTATAAGGCCACCCCCGAGCCCTATCTCGTCTCCAACTGCCCTCTTTCCCTTCCCTGGACCCCCCGGACCGCGCCATTCTTCCTCCCGTGCCCCCCATCCACCTCCAAGGCCGAAGCTGAGCCGCCGTCCATCGCCTAAATTTGCGACGCCGGAGCACTGTACCCTCCACCTATGCATCCCAATCCATCTTCCCCGACGCACCGAAGCTCCCCCGCACTCGGTTACTTCTCCCTGTGGCTGTAGTGCCGTGCCCACCATCACCGCCGGCCTCGTCCGCCGCGGCCAACACCCTGCTCAGCCCGGTGCCCCTGGGAGATCGTTCCACCCACGGTTGGACGTGGCCGGGTCCCTGGGCACGCCGGTGGGCAAAGCATCGCCGGAGACGCCTTGTGGCGTCGGCAAGTCGCCGCTGACGCCGCCCCTTGCCTCTGCTCTGTTCGAGCGGGAGGTTGGGGATGAACCCGACAGGTGGGCCCCGCGCGTCAGCGACCCAGCGGCTGGGGCCCGCCGCTTAAGTGGAGACGGGCCGGGGGAAATGCGCCTCCGATGTCACCTCTCCCCACCCGCGCGGCTGAGCCACTGGGCCGGCCCACTGCTAAACTGCGCCCTGTGCACAGTTTAGGTATAACCCGAATATTGTCCTTTTTTCTTTTCCAGTGAACTTCAAAAATCCATAAACTATTCAAATAGTGTCCAAATTCGATGAATCAAATTTCTGCTGACTCCATAAATCATGTTATATTTAATGGGCCACAGTGGACATTTTTGTTGTTCTTAGTTTTCACTGGACCCTTTAAAAAGGTCATTATCCACATAAGTCCACTTCAAAAATCCATATTATATTCATTTCAACTCCAAATCCAGTGAAACCAATTTATAAATGTTTCTAAAATCATGCCTGATTTAATGGGTACTTTTACTCATTTTTATAAAAAGGCATTCTATAGACAACTTGCAGATCCATTAAATCCCTTGTTCCATCATATTGAAATGTTTAGAAATATCCATTGATCCACTTCCAATGAAATCACCTTGGTCATTCCTCATATGACCAGAGGTACCCTAGAAAAGTCCAACTCATATTTTTAGAGCACTTTTATTTCCTGCCTTGTTGTGTTGCTTATTATGGTTGCTTTCAATGATAGTTGACGAAGTAGACGAAATGCTCGGAGTTGGACCAGAGATATTTGAAGACCTCGAAGACTTTGTTAAAATAGGAAAGCAGCCCTTTGACCATGTCTATGAAACCCTTTTTATGCATGTCATATAGCACCATATTGTTGTTGCATCGGAATCATGATGAGGTGGTATCCACTTTGATGGTTTGCCACCGTACTTCCTTGTTGATACTTGCATTGTGCATAACCCTACCTTCTTATGAGGGTTATGACGGTGGGAGTAGATAGGATGCTAAAGTAGTGCTACGCAAACAGGGACGGGAATATGCATGGTGATGGAGACAAAGTATTTTCAAAAGACTTCTCGAAAACCCGATCGGGTGCCACTTATGCCCGGGGGAGATGATGAGTTGGGTAGCCACTTGATGACGAAGTGGTGTACTGAGGCAAGTGTGTGTTGTTTTCAAAACGGATTGGTTTAAGTTGCGACCGTTATTCCAACCTTACATGCGCAACCACTCTACCCTTATATGGGAAAGGGCATTATTGATTACCTAGGTTGATACTAGCTTGGAGCCCGCATTACTAGTGATGGGGGAGAGTTGGTGCTCTCTCACGGGACGGGGTCGTGCCAGGTAGGGCGACCAAGAACATTTTTATGGGGCACCGGACACACCGTTGGTACCCCGTGCTTGTGATGTGAGATGATTATGGAGCGTGGCTCCACAAAAATGTTATGTGATAATGTTGGGCACGGGGGTTACTACCAATCGAGTGGACTCCATGTTAGTGTCGTCTAGGGAAAGGTAGTGATCGGGTGCTTACCCCGGGTACTTGAGGTATCGCGGGTCGTGGATGACACGGAAGTTCCCCGGATCTTGTGGGTACAGTGTGCAACCTCTGCAGAGTGTAAAACTATTCGAATAGCCGTGTCCACGGTCAAGGACAGTTGGGTAACCGCTCTTGGGCTAAGTCCACATGTTTACAAACCAGTGTGTGTGATTGGATAAGTGGGAAGATCTACTTGGGTCAAGTCAAAGGACTTGACATGATTGAGTTGGGTTGGTGCCCACTCTATTTATGTTGATATCTGTAACCTGTCCTCATGGTTACTTGAATTCTCTTGATGCATGTCTTACAAGTTGTTGAACATGTCAGTGCACTCAAAACTAGCTTTCTGCAAAAATTTACCTATATCATGCATTGTTGTATCTTGAACCAAAACATGGGTTGCTTGCGAGTACATTCAAAGTACTCATTGGCTTGCCACTGGTTATTTAAATGACCAGGCATGGAAGAACCGGAGTTCGAAGAAGAGTTCTCTGGAGACGAACATGCGAACTAGGACGTTTCCCAGTCAGAATGCCTGTAGGGTTAAGGCAGATGGCATGGGTTCTACTTATCGACGAAGATTTCCGCTGCTTGTGTTTCATTTGATGTTCAGCCCTTAAGGCTTTATCAGTGTAAGACTTGACCATAATGGTCATAATTTGTGTAAAACGGTATGTATGGATGTAAGACTCTTGTTATTCAGCTTCTGTGTGTTCAGTGAGCATTGATCTCTGGGATCACTGTACACGTGCATTCGGTGATCATGACTTATGAGTCGGGGTCCCCACACTACGTCACCGAGCCGCGTGACCCTGAATGGGCAATGGCCCCCGAATTCAGATCTGGCATCCCCACACGGCTCACCTCCTGGAAAGAGAAGGGCCTGACGTGGGGCGATTCGGAGGAGCTGACCGGACTCCAATCCTGTGTCCAAACCCTAGTGAACAAGAAGCTCAAGCTTGTCAACGTAGTCCAGGTCATGCTCATCCGCCGGATTCTCCCATGCCAACAGAGGGCTTTCAACTTGTGGGAGTTTGATCCGGCACAACACCAGACCTTGAGCAGGCTCTTCGACACTATATACGAAGAGGCCTGGAGGGTGCTGTTCAAGGGCGCCGAGGCTCCCGCATCCGCTACCGAAGACCGCGGATTCAGCTCGCAGCGTCAAGCCGGCGAGGTAAGCTATTTTACCCTTTACGGGACACTTGTTTTCCATAGTTTGACTTTATGCGGGATCTAAACTCCCATTACCTTTAACAGGCCTGGCAGAAGACGTCCGGGCAGGTTAACTGTCCGGCTCCCCTTCCAGAAGACCCAGCGGACGCCCGTTTGACAGGGCTACTGGTCCCGGCACCTTACGTGGTGCCGGAGAAGAAGGCCAAGAAGAAGACCACGGGAACCCGCAGGAGTTCCCGGCGCCAGGTGTTATCGGACTCGTCGTCCGATGACTCCGAGGCGGACTCCTCCCACGAAGATGAGGAGGAGAAAAAAGAGGCCTCTCCCCCAGCGGGGGGAGAGAAGAAAAGGAAGGCTTCCCCAACGGAGGAGGCCGAAGGGTCCAAGAAGGGAAGGACCCTTCCTCCGGACTGTTCCTCCAACGCCGCCGACGATGAAGAGGAGTGGCCCTCGAGGGCCAAGCCCCTGGCGAGATCGTAAGTGTCTGGATTCCAGAATAGCTTATGATTTTCCTTTCATCGAATAGTGTCTTCTAACGCCGAACACAACCATGTAGCCCGCCCAAGGATGACCTTCCTGCTTCGTCGAGCGGGTCCCTGGGTTTGTCGGATGTGAATAGCACTTCACTTCCGACCGCCTCCTCCCCCCATGACACAGACGACGCTGAGGCGGGGTCCCAGAAAGGGACTAGCCAGGAGGAGGCCCCAGAGGTGCTGCAGGGCAACCTCCCGGACTTTGGACCGGACTCCGCACCAGAACCTTTGGTGGTTCCAGAGTCCGGCGGGCGGCCCCTTCGTAAGAAGGGCGAGACAACGATGCTGGTGACCTCCGTCCAACCAGAGGCGCCGGATAATTTGCTGGAGGCGCTCAACGGCGCTTCCATTGACGAGGAGCACCGCACTGTTATGAGTGCGGTGATTCAGAAAGTTTAGTCTGCCAAGAGCGGGCTGACTGAAGCCTGTACAAGCCTTTTAACAGGCTTTGAGGTAAGGATTTTAAGATATGTAAAATAGTACCGCATAGACAGTTGCCCGTGATGCTCAGTTCGGTGTTCGAAAAGAAAAGCCGAACTGAGGATCTAATAAGATATACGCAGGAGTCTAACATAAGTATGTCAATATGGGAATGCAGGCTGCGCTGCTGACCTCTGCCGCACTAACAGTGGAGGTCAACGCATTGAAGCAGAGCCTCAAGCGGTCCGAGAGCGAGCTCGGTCGTGCCAAGAAGCGGCTCGAGGACAAGGAAGGTAAGTAACACCTTATTAAAGTTATACCTTATAGAAAAGGATTTGGTTGCAAAAAGTGACAGGAATAACATGGGTATTCCAGGGGCAACGAACGAGGTGGCGACCCTGAAGGAGGCGGTGTCTGCGGCCGAACGCAATGCGGCCACGGAATGCACCGAGCAAGAGAAGCAGGAGGCACGGGTGCGGCAAGAGCTCCAGGCTCTCGTGGAAAAACACGAGAGTTTGGAGCGTGACTCGAAGACTCGAGAGTCTGAGCTCACGTCGGCTCTTGAGAGTGCCAATGCCGCCAAGGCCGAAGCCCAAAAAGCCTTCCAGGAGATTGAGGCGATAAAGAAGATAGCGGCGGGTAAGGCATTCTTCATGCAAAGCAAGCACGTGAAAGTGACTTGTTACTTACCCGAATCCGGAGCTCTCCAGGAGCATTCGCAGATCTGCCCCGCAATGTGTCCGATGCTGCCGCATTCTACAGAGCCGAGGAGGGGAGCTCCACAGAAAAGGTGTTCTGGTCTCAGTATGCTAAGGCCGGACATCCGGTGCCCCTGAGCGACCAGCTGAAGCAGCTGGTCGAGCTCCATAAGATGGCCGAACAGGCCATGAAGGGCCTCATAGTTCGGCTGTGGCCCAAAGAAGCCATGCTTGGGAGCTACTTCGGTCTGGTGCGGCGGCTGGTGGATGCCTGTCCATGGGTTGAAGTCATCAATCACTCCGCTTGCATTGAAGGTGCCCGTCGGGCCCTTGCCCGTGCTAAAGAGCACTGGGGCAGGACGGACACCGAGAAGCTTGTGACGGACGCGCCACCACCGGGCAAGGAGTATCACACACCCGAGATGTATTACAAGGGTGTCCTGAAGGGTGCCCACCTTATTGCGGGTGAATGCTCCAAAGATGTAATTTTTGAGTAGACTCGCATTTTGTTATCCTGTGCGCTGAAAACTTTGTTCATACAAGCTAAGCAATGCTTGTTAATTTAAAATATTACCTTCTGTGCAGCCGTTTATCAAATCTGAGAGATGGAAAGTCGTTGGCTTCGGCCCCCATGCCATGAGTGCTGGGGTGTTCGGGATAAACTTGAGCGCTCTTGTTACCATTTGTGGGTCCTTCTAGGGAGGCGCTCAACACAACGAACGAGGCAACCGGACTTATAATGCTTGAACACTCCCACTTAGCCATAGAATTCTATAATTTTAAATTTCTGCGAAGCCCCTAGTGTTCGGAAGACCGAATTCGGGGCGCTATCCACGCCTAGGGCCGGACAAAGCCGGCTCCTCGCTCTAAGCGGCATAAGTCTTTAGGGACTCGAAAAGACCTCTCGAACAGCGATCAGCTCGCGCCTTATCATGACGGTCAGTTTTAGCTTTCTCCACTGAGGTGCTCGACCCAGCTCAACTGGGGCACAATCGCAGTGGTTCTCCCAGCGCTACCTTAGCCGATATAACGGAACGTAAGGTACCAAAACATGGGAGCCGGGCAAACCCAACTATTGACCCAAGACATGATTCGGAGCCGATGCATATAATGCTATAAGTTCGGGGTGCCGCACTTGTGAAAGTGTTCGGACTTATCACACCATAATTTGGGGAACTTAAGCCCCTGGTGTATTTGGCCGTACCAAAGCGTACGGGTGCGACGTGTCATAAGTGAACATATATAGAAAGGAATGCAATGATAGGCAAAAAGCGATGCCTTGTTTATTCAAAAAATACTGCAATGAAGGCAGAACGATAAAAATAGTGCGATAAGCAAGGGGTGGGACTATTTAACATGTCCCCCTCCAGGGGTAGGCTGCGGAATGGTATGTAAAACAGGTATAATGCTCATAATGGAGACCACCTGGATACTCGTCGTAGCTTTTCTGCTTCCCTGGCTGTTGCATCGTGAGTTCGGCAGGTCTACAGCCGGACAGGGCTTCTGGAAAACGGAGTCCTGAGAATAAGAAAAAAAAGAATGACACATTTGGGAGCCCCTGGTGTGGTTGAGCAGCACTCTGGGCATGCCGTGGTCGTGCCCCTCCCCCTATGCCCATGGTATCTCCAGAGCGTAGTGATGTACGTGTGGTACTGGTCTCGCGATTTCGCGAGGGCTGGGGTTGGGGGCGCATTGCTATGCGTGCTCGGAACATGCCAGGTGGTCTTGTTGTAGGTTAGTCCGGGCGCGCTTGACGGTGTCCGGTCGCTTAACGGCCGGACTCGAGAATTGCCTTAAGAGGCTACTCTGTACTTCCGCCGTGAGAGCCGCTGTATGCTCCTCCGTTCGGAGAGAGCGTTCGGTGTTTCCGTTGACTGTGATGACTCCTCGAGGGCCTGGCATCTTGAGCTTGAGGTATGCATAGTGTGGCACTGCATTAAACTTTGCAAATGCGGTTCGTCCGAGCAGTGCATGATAGCCGCTGCGGAACGGGACTATGCCGAAGATTAACTCCTCGCTTCGGAAGTTATCCGGGGATCCGAAGACCACTTCAAGTGTAACTGAGCCTGTACAATTGGCCTCTACACCTGGTATGACGCCTTTGAAGGTCGTCTTTGTGGGTTTAATCCTTGAGGGGTCTATGCCCATCTTGCGCACTGTATCCTGATAAAGCAGGTTCAGGCTGCTGCCGCCGTCCATCAGGACTCTAGTGAGGTGAAATCCGTCGACGATTGGGTCTAAAACCAATGCGGCGAATCTGCCATGGCAGATACTGGTGGGGTGGTCCCTTCGATCAAAAGTGATTGGGCAGGAGGACCATGGATTGAACTTTGGGGTGACTGGCTCCATCATGTATACGTCCCTGAGCGCATGCTTCCGTTCCCTTTTGGGTATGTGGGTTGCGTATATCATGTTCACCGTCCGCACTTGTGGGGGGAAACCCTTCTGTCCTCTATTGTTTGGCGGCCGTGTCTCCTCCTCGTCATCGCTATGCAGCCCCTTGTCATTGCTTTCGGCGATTAACTTGCCTGCCTGCTTGAACACCCAACAATCCTTGTTGGTGTGATTAGCTGGCTTTTCGGGGGTGCCGTGTATCTGGCACGAGCGATCGAGTATCCTGTCCAAATTGGACGGGCCCGGAGTAGTTCTTTTGAATGGCTTTTTCCGCTGACCGGATTTAGAGCCTCTGAATCCGGCATTGACTACCGTATCTTCAGTATTATCGCTGATAATGCGGCGCTTGTGCTTATTGCGACGCGAACTGCCATTGCTATCTTTGATATCCGAACTACCAGAGTTTTTGGTTAGGTTGTTACTGCGGGCTAGCCAGCTGTCTTCTCCCGCATAGAAGCGGGTCATGAGTGATGTGAGGGCTGCCATTGATTTCGGCTTTTCCTGTCCTAGGTGTCGGGCAAGCCATTCATCACGGATGTTATGTTTGAAGGCTGCAAGGGCCTCTGCATCCGGACAGTCAATGATTTGATTTTTCTTGGTTAAGAACCGCGTCCAGAATTGTCTGGCCGATTTGTATGGCTGCTGAATTATGTGGCTTAGGTCATCGGCGTCTGGTGGTCACACATATGTGCCCTAGAAGTTATCAAGGAATACCACTTCCAGGTCCTCCCAACACCCAATTGATTCTGCTGGCAAGCTGTTGAGCCAATGCCGAGCTGGTCCTTTAAGCTTGAGTGGGAGGTATTTGATGGCGTGAAGATCATCACCGCGGGCCATGTGGATATGAAGGAGATAGTCTTTGATCCAAACCGCAGGATCTGTTGTGCCGTCGTAGGATTCAATGTTTACGGGTTTGAAACCTTCGGGGATTTGATGATCCATTACTTCATCTGTGAAGCATAATGGGTGTGCGGCGCCTCTGTATTGGGCTATATCACGACGCAGCTCAAACGAGCTTTGTCTACTGTGTTCGGCCCGGCCGGAATTGCTGTGTCTGGCGTGACGGTTGTCGTCGCGTATCGTGGGGCGCCCACGCGATCCGTAGATCGATCTTGTTTGTCTTGCCTTATCCTCCAATATGTCCCGCAAGTCCGGCGCATTCCCCCGTGACTTTGTACTTTTCGAGCGACGCCGGGGTGCGGCTTTAATGGAGGGCCTAGAGGCCTCTCTATCGCGGCCACGAGGTGGCCGGTCGGCCGTATTGTGTGCTGGTGATGTAGGTTTATGTGCTTCCTCCTCTAATCGGGGTAGCAGCCTTCGTTTGGGGTAGCTTTTGGAGGGGCGTTCGAGTTCATACTCTTCGGCCGCAAGGACTTCAGTCCACCTGTCGGTTAGCAGGTCTTGGTCAGCTCTAAGCTATTGCTGCTTTTTCTTGAGGCTGCTTGCCGTGGCCATAAGCCCGCGTTTGAAACGCTCTTGTTCGACGAGATCCTTAGGCACGACAAATTCGTCGTCGTCGAGGCTTGCCTCGTCTTCGGAGGGAGGCATATAATTATCGTCCTCTACCTCTCTGTCTGCCGTTTTCTCATGAGGGCTGGTTTCTCCATCCTCCTGCGCTGAATCTTGCTGGAGGGGGTTGTCTTCGGCACTGTCCAGGGTTTTATTGTCTCCGGTGCCAGAATCTCCATTTTTGCTGTGGCGAGATTTAGAGCGGCGCCGCTGACGCCGGCGCTTAGGCTGTTTCTTGGAGGGGTCATCCTCCGCTGTTCCATCGCCATTCCCATCCTTTGGGATGTCCACCATGTATATGTCGTATGACGAGGTGGCTTTCCAGTGCCCTGTAGGCGCTGGTTCTTGGTCATCTCCGGCATCATCGTCCATACCGTCGATGTCTTCAG
This sequence comes from Triticum dicoccoides, assembly GCF_002162155.2. Taxonomy (NCBI): domain Eukaryota; kingdom Viridiplantae; phylum Streptophyta; class Magnoliopsida; order Poales; family Poaceae; genus Triticum; species Triticum dicoccoides. The sequence goes on from NC_041391.1 coordinate 384,106,806, forward strand.
AGTCGAAGTCTAGCATGTCGGTTAAGTCATCGACAGTGGCTACGAAGTGGGTGGTGGGTGGGTTTTGAATTTCTTTGTCGTTCGCATCCCAACCGTTCTGACCATAATCCGGCCAGGGCTCTCCTGATAAAGAGAGACACTTTAGCGAATTCAGGATGTCGCCAAAAGGCGAGTGCTGAAAGATGTCCGCAGCGGTGAACTCCATGATCGGAGCCCAATCGGATTCGATTGGCAGGGGCGCGGAAGGTTTGGGGTCCGGAAAGGAGTTCGGCACCTTGGAGTCACGAGCTTCACAAGGGACAGGGTCGGTATTCGGCTCTATCGCCATAGAGGTAGCAGCCCCCGAGGCGGTGTCCAGCCACCCGTCCTCGATCGGCGCAGTCGGCTCCGAGCTAAGGGTCGGAGCGGACTCTTGTGCGGCCTTCAGGGCACTGTCCGGCAGCAGAGCTAAATCATGCCCATCGTGACAGTGCGGCGCGCTCGGCTGTGGCTCGAATTCGTCGAAGATCAAGTCTCCGTGGATGTCGGCCGTATAGTTCAAACTTCCAAATCTGACCTGATGGCCAGGGGCGTAGCTTTCAATCTATTCCAGATGGCCAAGTGAATTGGCCCGCCGTGCAAAGCCGCCGAATACGAAGATCTGTCCGGGGAGAAAAGTCTCGCCCTGGACCGCGTCGTTGTTGACGATCGAAGGAGCCGTCGGGCCTATAGGTGACGACACAGAGGAACTCTGAATGAAAGCACCAATGTCGGTGTCAAAATCGGCGGATCTCGGGTAGGGGGTCCCGAACTGTGCGTCTAGGCGTATGGTAACAGGAGACAAGGGACACGATGTTTTTACCCAGGTTCGGGCCCTCTCGGTGGAGGTAAAACCCTACTCCTGCTTGATTGATATTGATGATATGGGTAGTAGAAGTGTAGATCTACCACGAGATCAAGGAGGCTAAACCCTAGAAGCTAGCCTATGGTATGATTGTCCTTCGTCCTACGGACTAAAACCCTCCGGTTTATGTAAACACCGGAGAGGGCTAGGGTTACACAGAGTCGGTTACAATGGTAGGAGATCTACATATCCGTATCGCCAAGCTTGCCTTCCACGCCAAGGAAAGTCCCATCCAGACACGGGACGAAGTCTTCAATATTGTATCTTCATAGTCTTGGAGTCCGGCCAAAGATGATAGTTCGGCTATCCGGACACCCCCTAGTCCAGGACTCCTCACTCGACGTAAGTCGTGCTCACACACTGAAGAATTCATGCACCAGAGAAGGATGAGGTTGCACAGTTAAAGATAGCAAGACCAGGATGTAGCCGATAGTCTAGGAATGACCAGATTGGGTTCAGAATTTCCCAGTAAAAATACTAGGGGTATTAGATTTGTAGTGCGGAATTATTTCACTAGTCGGTGTCCTCGGTTGACAACAACCCAGAACCTGTAGAGTGATTACGACAAGGAAAGACATTACTTCAACAAAGTTAGTAAGATGTGGTGCAATGGCAAGACATCTCCGAGATACCAGGGGGTAATACTCGAAGGTAGAACATGATAGAAGTAGAAGCGGGTCATTGACCTATGACAGTAGATACTTCAACATTGCCAAAAATAGATGAGGCACTGGAATGGATTCCCATCAGATATATCAGATCAGGACAGCATGGTCGGAACCATAATTGTAAGGAATCAATTTCAAGAATACCGAAAGAATCATACAGCTGGATAATCATTTTGCAAGAAGCTTCCGAGACGGTCTACATCATTTTCATGGGCATGAACACAAAGTTCAAGGTCGACTCCCACTTCTTTAATGCATATCATTTCATTCACCTCTCGGTTTGATAAAACCGTAGTGTTGGAATTTTATCTGGTAGAACACCGGAAGAGTATGACTTGTGAATCCTTTCGGGTTCTCAAGGATTAAGGAAGGCATAGGTTCAACCCATCGGGTCTTCTTATAACATATACCATGAACTTCAGGAGTAAATAACACAAGCTCAAAGTAGAGCATGGTTGACAAAAGTAGAGGATACAATTTACCAAAGGCATTATGTATCAGGTAAAGAACTCGCAAGAATTTTGGTCGTGAAGGACACTGTCGGATAATAACCTGGCAATGGGTATGACGGTCCACAACAGGGCTGATGTGAGTATCGGTACTCAATCAGAGGAGGAATGAATGTCGAGGCATCAGATTATAGAAACAACTGGCTAATTAAAGCTTAATGCAAAGAAATTTTATGATTTCCAAATCAAGGGATCAAAAGCAATCGTTCTGATCGAAAATGAATAAGTTCAATAGACTTAGAAGCACAAACGATCAAGGCATTGATTGGTCAAGAACCAGCTCATATCCAAATGACGTCTGAGCCGGAAGGATAATCCTAGGATTCGACTGATGATAGTGAACATTCACAACTTATTGAATCAATGGACTCAAAAATGGTAGTGATAAAGGATGCCAATAAGATTACGAGACTTAGGGGATTAACCATAATGCAAGCAAGCAAGAATTTCAGGAGCAATAGGTTGTTCAAGATTTTCGAAAGATCGAATGGTATTTCGAAGACAGTTGTGAAATACATGAATCAACTGGGAAAAAACGGATACTCGATAAGTGCGAGAAATTATCCGTAGGGGTATTCAGGTGGCAAAGAACTGTAGGGCAGTAGGCACAAAGTATTCTCAAAAAGAGAATTTCGGGGGTATCTTGCAATAACAAGATCAACGAGGAATGATTGTATGAATGGAAGTGTATGCAGTTTTCATAGGGGTTGACGGTGGAAGGAAATCGCAAATGCGATGGCACAAAGACTTGAGAGAACATCGTAGAGTAACTTTGGAATCCTCTAGCGCAACAGGTGATCATCTGATATGAGGGGCTCTCCAGGAGAAAGTATTTTCGAGAACCTAAAGTTAGTTTTGTTTTTAGCAAAATCATTTAGCCCGAATAGAAGAGAGCTCAGAGTCCTAGAGTATAGTCGAGGGATAAAAGATCCTAATACCACCCGATGGCGACGTGGGCCCGTAAGACTCACGGCGATGTTAGTAAAAGTTTTGTAATGACTAGACTCGACTTCGGCCAAGGAGTGCGGAAGGGGGATTCCTACAGGAATTCGGCTCTGATACCAACTTGTGACGCCCCCGATTCAATCGTACACTAATCATGCACGTAAGCGTGTATGATCAAGATCAGGGACTCACGGGAAGATATCACAACACAACTCTAAAAACATAAATAAGTCATACAAGCATCATAATACAAGCCAGGGGCCTCGAGGGCTCGAATACAAGTGCTCGTTCATAGACGAGTCAGCGAAAGCAACAATATCTGAGTACAGACATAAGTTAAACAAGTTTGCCTTAAGAAAGCTAGCACAAACTAGGATACAGATTGAAAGAGGCGCAGGCCTCCTGCCTGGGATCCTCCTAACTACTCCTGGTCGTCGTCAGCAGCCTGCACGTAGTAGTAGGCACCTCCAGTGTAGTAGTCGTCGTCGACGGTGGCGTCTGGCTCCTGGGCTCCAACGTCTGGTTGCAGCATCCAAGAAGAAGAGGAAAACGGGGGAAAAGAGGGAGCAAAGCAACCATGAGTACTCATCCAAATACTCGCAAACAAGGATACATATGCATGGGTATATGTGTAAGGAGGCCATATCAGTGGACTGAACTACAGAATGCTAGAATAAGAGGGGGATAGCTAGTCCTATCAAAGACTACGCTTCTGGCAGCCTCCGTCTTGCAGCATGTAGAAGAGAGTAGATTGAAGTCCTCCAAGTAGCATCGCATAGCATAATCCTACCCGGTGATCCTCCCCTCGTCGCCCTGTGGAAAAGCGATCACCGGGTAGTCTGTGGAACTTGTCTGGGTGTGTTTTATTAAGTATCCGGTTCTAGTTGTCATAAGGTCAAGGTACAACTCCGGGTCATCCTTTTACCGAGGGACACGGCTATTCGAATAGATAAACTTCCCTGCAGGGGTGCACCACATAACCCAACACACTCGATCCCATTTGGCCAGACACACTTTCCTGGGTCATGCCCGGCCTCGAAGGATCAACACGTCGCAGCCCCACCTAGGCACAACAGATAGGTCAGCACGCCAGTCTAAATCCTATGCGCGCGGGGGTCTGGGCCCATCGCCCATTGCAAACCTGCACATTGCGTATGCGATCGGTGAGCAGACCTAGCAACCTCCATTACAAAGGAAGTCGCGTTACGCAGTCCAACCCGGCGCTCGCCGCTCAGTCGCTGATGTCTAGAAGGCTTCGGCTGATACCACGATGTCGAGTGCACATATCTTTCCCACATAGTTGGTTAGTGCGTATAGACCAAATGGCCAGACTCAGATCAAATACCAAGATCTCGTTAAGCGTGTTAATTGATGTAACCGCGGACACCGACCAGGGCTAGGCCCACCTCTCACCTAGGCGGTCTCAACCTGCCCTGTCGCTCCGCCACAAAGATCCACACAGAGGGCCGTCGGGACAAAGGTCCTTTCAGCCCCCAATCCGTGAATCACTCGCGGGCACTCAACGAGCCGACCCGACTTTAGTCACCATCTGTATAGTATGTATATATGTATAGTATATACCCGTGATCACCTCCCAAGTGATCACGGCCCAATAGTATAGCAAGGCAGACTGACAAGAATGTAGGGCCAATGATGATAAACTAGCATCCTATACTAAGCATTTAGGATTGCGGGTAAGGTATCAATGACTATAGCAACAATGACAGGCTATGCAACAGAATAGGAGTAACCGAACAGTAACATGCTACACTACTCTAATGCAAGCAGTATAGAGAGGAATAGGCGATATCTAGTGATCAAGGGGGGGGGGGGCTTGCCTGGTTGCTCTGGCAAGAAGGAGGGGTCGTCAACTCCGTAGTCGAACAGGGCAACAGCAGCGTCGGTCTCGTAGTCTATCGGAGAGAAGAGGAGGAAGAAACAGTAAATACATTGCAAACATAAGCATGACGACGCATGACATGACAATGAGCGGGGTTAGGTGTGCCCTAACGCGATAGTAGGTGATACCGGCGAAAGGGGGAAACATCCGGGAAAGTATCCCCGGTGTTTCGCGTTTTTGGACAGGTGATCCGGAGGGGGAAAGTTGCGTCTTCAATATGTTAGGGATGTGTGGCAGACGAACGGGCTGCGTATCCGGATTCGTCTCGTCGTTCTGAGCAACTTTCATGTACAAAGTATTTTCATCCGAGTTACGATTTATTTTATATTAATTTTAAAAGATTTAATCATTTTTAAAATTTACTTAATTATTTTAAATCAACATTATCTAGAACAGTGCATGTTGATGTCATCATCAGCATGACGTCAGCAGTCAACAGGCCATTGACTGGGTCAATCTAACGTGTGGGTCCCGCATGTCATAGACTCATAGTAATTAAACATGGTTAATTAGCTTTAACTAAATGATTAGTTTAATCTAATCCAGATTAATTAAGTTAATTAATATTTTAATTATTACTTTTTTAATTCCTTTCTTTCTTTTTTTAACGTTCTGGGGCTGGGCCCCATGTGTCCTTCGGCCAGGGGGCCGATGCGGGTTACGGGCGCTGGCCCGTGGGGGCGCACCCGACTGGGCGCGGGCGCCGGCACACCGGCGTGGAGCTCTCGCAAGCTGCAGCCGGGCGGAGCAGGGGGCACAGGGGCGACCGATGGTGGTGCAGCGTGGGGCCGGTGGCAGAGGAGGCGGGGAGTGGCAGGGGCTGCCGGCGCGGCCTTCGGCGCAGCAGGGCGCCGAGTGCGACGGCTAGGCGCGAGCAGAGGGGCTCGCGCAGGTGCCGGCGAGGCAAGGGCAGGAGGGAGACGGCCTGCCGAGTGAGGCCGTGGTAGACGGGGTAGCGCACGACGGAGGCGGCCAGGGTAGGGTGGGCGCGGAGTCAGACGTGCGGGCATGTCGCGCGCGACGAACGGCGTCGGGCAAAGAGGAAAAAGGGGGGAAAGTACGGCGGCTCACCGGGCCCTGCAGATGTGCGTACGCGGGCTCGGGGAGGAGGACGAGGACGGGCAAGGTCGAGGCGGCGGTGCTCCGGGGAGGTGGTCCGGCGAGGAGGAGGATGGGGACGACGTGCCGCGACGGAGTCGTGGCGGCGCGGGGCTGCTCCGGCGAGATCCAGGCGGCAGCGACGTGGTCCAACGACGGGATCCGGGGAGGCGCGACGCCGGGCTTGCGGGGAGGGCGCCGTTGCCCCCCGATCCAGATCGGGAGAGAGGAAGGAGCGGGGTCATGGGGGAAAGTGGGGTAGCGGTTAGGGTTTCAGGGTGGTGTGGGGATATGGGCGCGGCTGGTGGGCCGGCCTGGGGTTGGCCTAGATGGCCAGATGGGTTGTTCGGCCCAGGGAGAGTGGGGGCTTTGCCCCTTTTCTTTTTGTCTGTTTTATTTTTTTTATTTCTTTTATGTTTTCTCTTAGTTTCACCTTATTATAGTTTAAATGAAATACAAAACTAGTTCCTAATTTAGTTTTAATAAATATGCCACTCCCCCAATGGTTTTGAGCAATAATATTCTATTAATTGAAAAAGGCATTTAAATATTTGTTTGTATTACTGTTTTATTTATTTCAGTGCAATTAAATACTTTATAAAAATGTGGATTCTCCACCAAAATGATTTATGCAATATTTGGCACAACCCGAACATTTTAGTTTTTAAAATTTGAAAACCTTTATCGTTTGACTTAAATTCAAATTTGGATTTGAATCGGTTTCGAACTAACGCGAGATTAACAACAGTAATCGTGGCGACATGGCATCATTAACGTGGGATTACTATATCCTAATTATCCGGGCGTCACATGATGACTGGGGAACAAAGCATTGGGAGGACTCCGGCCGTTGCCGCGCACTTGAGCTGATCCGCTGAGCTGAACGTGATAGCGCACGCAGACCACCTGAGAGGGCGCGTGGCCTCAAGCTTGGGGAGGACTGCATTCACCTCGTGAGCAAACTGCTTGAAGATGCGCTGTGAGGCTGGGGCCTGGACGCCGTCCAGGATGCAAGCGATTGCACGCGGCTCCTGGAAGCCCCAGCCCCCTCGTCCCAATGCTGGTCTTCATTCCTCCTTGGCGGTAGTGGCAGAGGAGGGAGGCCTGCGTTGCCTTGCGGGCAATCCTCATGAGGCTGGTCCCTCCAACCTCCCTCGCGAGGCTGGTCCTGCCAACGGTCCTCGCGAGGTCGGTCACGCCACCCTTGGCGAGGGCCACAGTCTTCCCATCGTCCTCCACCTCTTCCTCCTCCTCGGCCATAGCCCCGATCGTTGCACTCGGGGCGTCGGCCGATTCACCCATCTCGCACAACCCTGATCTCTTGACATTCGTTGGTGTTGTGGGTGTGGAGGTCGTGGTACACGCAGTACCGGCTGCCCTTGGACGACTCCGGCTGATCTCTGCCTCGCTTGGTGTCTGGCTCCGCTGCGAGCACAGCAGCCCCTTTGCGCTTCACGTCCTTGACCTTGGGATTCTTCTCTTCCGGATCAGCAGCTGGAAGCTCGAGGAGGGAGAGGCGCCCTTCCTCAGCCCTGGCGCACTTGGTCACCAAGTTGAACAGCTCCAGAGATGTGCACAGGTCTTTATGGATCGCTAGCTCCTCTTTCATCTTGATGTCATGCACGCCATCGGAGAAGGCTGAGATGATGGCTTCCTCAGTCACCCTGGGGATCTTGAGGCGGGCATTGTTGAAGCGCTGGATGTACTTTTGTAGGGTCTCTCCTGGCTGTTGCTTGATGCGGCGCGGGTCACTCATGGCCGAGGGCCGGTCGCGAGTGCCTTGGAAGTTGGCGATGAAACGAGTGTGCATCTCGTCCCAAGAGGATATCATGCTGGGAGGCAGGTTTAGGAGCCAAGTGCGGGCGCCATCCTTGAGCGCCATGGGAAACCAGTTCGCCATGACCTTCTCGTCCCCGTTGGCGGCTTCGATGCCCAGCTCATAGAGCTGTAGGAACTCCGCAGGGTCGGCAGTGCCATCGTAGTGAGGAGGCAGGTCAAGTTTAAACTTGCCTGGCCAAGCGACACTGCGTAGCTCGATGGTGAAGGCGCGGCAGCCTGCGGTGGCCATCGGAGCTCTCTGCTGATGCGGGGCTTGCTCCTGGGGATTCCCGCGCGCCGCTGTCTGGAGCAGCGCAGGGTCTTGACGTGGTGGCGCAGGGATGCGGTCATGGCGCACCTGTGCCGGGAGCACACGAGCACTTTCTTGGGGACGAGGGATTTCTTGGCAGCTCCTTTCTTGTCGCGCGGGCGCCGGACGCGGCGGATCTCGTCCTGGGGCCGCGCGCCTTGGAGCCAGAGCGCCTTTTTGGGGAGGAGGTGGCAGAGGCACCTCCTGATCTACGCCTCCTGCGCAGGACAGAGGGCGAGGCAGCGAGAGGGACGGCGTAGGGGAGCCCCCTGCGGCGCTGACGAGCTCGGTGATGCGAGCGAGCCACTCGTCGTAGAGGTCGTCGACGGGACGGTAGTGCAGGAGCTCACGTGCCAGGAGCAATGCGGCATGCGCGTCCACAGGAGCGCGACGAGCGTGGGACAACGAACCGGCTGGAATAACCGACAGGGTGGCGGTGCGGCCTTCCCGCCGCACCGAGGGATGCAGCGACGACGCCTGTTGCTCGTTTCCCGCCGGGCCGGTGGCGGCGTTGGGCGAAGGGGAATGACGGGGGCACCCACTGACGGGAGCCGTCTGGGTGACTCTGGCGGCGAGAGCAGCCTGACGCTCGGCGCGGGCTCGGCGAGCGTCAGACATGGGCGCGAAGGACGACGAACGCGAGGCGGTGGAAGAAGGATTCCGGTGCACCCCTACCTGGCGCGCCAAATGTCGGATTTCGGGTTCCGGCAGACCCTTGAGGTTCGAACTCTGGGGTACGCACGAAGATCTTTCCCCTACCAACTCACGTCTCGAAGCCTCGCAAGGGATCTAAGCTAGAAAGAAGAACACACAAGGGACACGAGGTTTATACTGATTCAGGCCACCATTGTGGTGTAATACCCTACTCTAGTGTGTGGTGTGGTAGATAGCCTCAGGGGCTGATGATGAGCAATACAAAGGGAGAATAGCCTCGCGAGGGGCTGTTCTTGAGCTGGTGCGATGAACTGCTTGGGTGAGTTCAGTCGCCTTTCTCTCTCATCTACCCGAAATCTGGATCCTCTCCCTACTCTGTGGTGGCTAGCTCTATTTATAGAGGGAGGCCCAGGGCCTCTTCCCAAATAATGAGCGGGAAGGGTGCCAACAATTGGCCATTTTGAAGGGGAACATCTAGTACACTTATCCTGACTAAAGTTAGTCTTCGACTGCCAAAGACTCTGACGGTAATGTCGTACTGGGCTCCACGATGACCTCCATCCTGCCGTTCTGCTAGTCTTGGTCTTGTTGCACCCAAACAGTAACCTTTGCCTGATGCCTTGGCCTGTGCTTGCCCCCTTTGCACCGAATGGGAAACAAGGACACTGCGCAGGCCGGCGCCCGCCTGGTTTTGATCATCATGGCTTGCGTCACGGGCACCTCGCGAGGTACCCCGCCTTGATCTCTCTGCCTCCTCGCGAGCCCGCCTGATGAGGCTACTCCTAAGGAAGCTTCCTGTTGTCCGCCCCATGAGGTTTGGCCCCTCGCGAGGGTCTTGAGCTTGAGCTGATGAAGCTGGGCTGTACTGGGCCTCCATTCGAGCCACGCCGCAGGCCGCAGGCAAGCAAGTCTGGGGACCCCCGTTCCCAGAACGCCGACACACATAATACTGCGGAATTATACGTAGTCACTAAGTTAGGGCTCCATCAACGCCACTGGGCTCGTTGAGTGTAAACCATAACCCTATCGTCTCTTAATCTGTCGAGATCTGCACATGACAGGTGCAGATGAGTACGTGGAATGTACTCGGAAGCTGCAATGGGGAGTTTAACAGAACATATATGCAAGGTAAGTATTGGTGGAGGTTTCCTTTGCATAAAGCCAATTTTCTCCTATACTAAACTTCTTTTGAAATAAAAAATAGTTTTCAGTATAAAAGGTAGGAGTGAGACACTTGGATATACACACCAGTGCTCATTCTCCAAAATAGTTTAAATCATACATAAGGTTGAAGTGAAACACATTCACTGTGCTCATTCCTCAACTTTAACCCTTAAAATAAACTTTTAGAAAAGAGAGGGAAGATTCTTCTTCAGTCCAAGTCTTCAGTTGCTCAAAATTGCCCGTAACCGGGGGCACAACTAATCGATTAGGTTTAACCCTCTGTAGAGGTTGTACACGTTCCCCACATGACACAACCAACCCTATTTATCATTACACACTTGGGTGCACGACCAGGAGAAGATTGTGACGAAGCCTTTCCGTAACAGCCCCCTATACCACCAAGCCGCCCGCAACTTAGGCAATGAAAGCCCCTCTCCGATGGCGGTCCTGGGGTAGGGTTTCCCGTTAGTACTAAGCTAAGCCAGAGCCCATAGTAGCATGTGGTTGTACTAAAAGCTACATCAAACTGTAGTTGGAAGATCTCTTTCCCCTGAACGGCAGTCCCTACCAAAAACCTGTGTGCAAGACCCCAGTCGGGCGCATTCACTGCAAGACCCGGATGGGCGCAATCACTTGTAGACGCTCCCGTCAATACCATTCTGCCCAGGGAGTAGAAGTAAAATAGTATATAGTTTTGTTTTCAAAAGATTTCACAAAATGTTGCCTAAAAGAAGGCAAGTTTATTTGTTTAAAAACTTGTTTGATTTTCAACCCACCCATTTGTGCAAGCGCGGCCAAGCATGGTAATAAGTCTTGAATCTATGGTTGTAGCTAGTAATAATATTTTGCAAAACTTTTATAAAACATGCATAGTATTTAAATTCAAACAGGTATGCATAATATAAAAATATAGGCCAGGGCATGATCAAATTGCAACTTGCATGATTATTGAAGTTGATTCTCTATTTGTTATCGTCTCTCCTTTACTTTACGTTATATCTAGCGATGAAAGAAAATACTTCAACACGCAATAATTCAAATAAAGATCCAAATAAAATATTCAAATCAACAATATGAATTCATTTGTAGGATAATTATCATGACGTGGCTATGGTTTGAGATAGAATCAAGTTTGGTCTTGAACAAGGCATGATATAGTCATATCCTAGGGTTGGATCAAGTGATAGTAAGTGAAGATCTTGGTTTGATACAGAAGATGGGTTGTGAGACAAGTTCTTACAACAAATTCTATCATAAGATTATTCGGAATATTTTACTTGGGTTAAATAAAACTGGCATGGCATAAGTTCCAAGATAAAAGGATTAAATCCTTAATCTTGTAACTTCAAAGTTTTGTGGTGATATGAAATGTCCAAAGAGGTTCCCTAGGGATCAATCTAAGAGATTTACCCTATAGCCAAATTTTATTTTAACAAAATTATTAAAGAAGGTCAAACCAAGGTGTTGATGTTAAAACATTGACTAAACCTTGCAGGAAAAAAATTTATGCCATGAGTTCCAACAGAAAGGTGATGTCCTAAGGTTGAACTTTCATATAATAAACATTTTTATATGATTTATAGATTAGAAGATATAACAAAAGTACTCAATTTAACATTTAAATCAGAACTAAATTTTAACTTGCCAAAAACTGAGATCTCGAATTTTTATGATAAACTAGATGTTCCAAGGAATCCGGGAATATAAAATTTGTTGAATTTGGACATGCGGTTTAGGAGCTATGATTTTCCGAAGTTTGGATATTTTCCTGAAAATGTATTACGGGATTAAGATTAGGCTGCTACGTGTCATGTCCCTACTGGCTGATATCCCTTCGTTTTTTTTAAGAAACAGCAACGATGTGAAGAACAGGAGTGGAAAAACTCACAGAAGTTGCGGGTCCATGTCGCCGGAGGCGGGCGGCGCACGGCTCGGGCTAGCATGGATCCGACGACCCTGTGGCTTCCGATGATGTTGCAGTGCAGGAAGACGTTCAGGGAGACACGGAGATACGACAGGGGCACGGGCAAGGTTGCTCGCGTCCTATGGCGCCCGGAATGAGCTGCCGGAGTTCGTGGGGGCGACGGTGAGGCTCGGGCTTCGCCGTTCTCGTGCTTGCAAAACCGAGTGGCACCAGGGTTCAAAGGGGTGCGCCTTGGCTAAATACGAATGAAGGAAGAAAGATGAGGGGCTCTGGTCCTCTGGTCTCGATGCAATTCTCAATGTACAGCTTTTGAACCGGGCTTTACCCCTTTCCATTACTAAGAACGGAACTCTCAATGTACAGCTGTGGGGTGGGTTACTCCGGCGAAGAATTACTCTGGAATTGAGGCGATAGAGATGGGGATTCCGGTCTTGTGTGGAATAGCAGGGTTGGATGCGCTCCTCTGGGTCGATTTATAGTGGCAGAGGGAGCCGGTTCGAGGAGACCAAGGGAGCTCAACGTGGCCATTAATGGCTTTTTTGTGCATGTACGTTTCACGGATCCGTTCGACCAATTAAAGCAATAATGTTGGGTTCTAATCCCCTGAATGGGTTACTTGTAACGCTCTTCACAATTTTCGTGTTGAGTCCGAAGTGAAACGGGCAAGGAATTAAGTGGGAGGAAGGGAGGAAGAGGTGGGGAGCCATGGCCGTTTCTGTTCTGTTTCCTGCTCCACTGCTCCAGATTGAACGTGCAGAGGAAGGAGACGAGCACGTCCATGCGCCTGGGCTTGAGGTGTGATCGCTCGATGGGCTTTAGTGGAAAACAAATTACTAGGCCCAAGGAGCAAGAGAAGGAAAATAATTTTTCAAGAGAGGTGGGCTTGGATGGCTGTGCTCCTGCTGGACACATGCACTGAGCGAAACACTGAGCGAATCATAGCTTAGGATGAGATGAGTTGGACTAGTAGGTTTAATTAGTAGAACAGATAAATTACCAAAAAGTTTAACTAACTCCAGAAATAAAAAATGTTCACATATACGAAGTTACTACTTAGAGCCTAGAAACAATACTTTCATAACGTGATAAAATTAGTTTTGTGCACAAACTTTGGGTTTTATGAACACCCAAAATGACCCCAAAAAAATATATTAGATATTTCCAACAATAGTTTTAGAGAAGTCATATTATCTCCTCTCATATTTTCTTATTAAATCATTTATTAGAAATATTTAAGTAGTCTCTAAAAGCAAATAAGCTCCAACTTAGAGAGAACCTCCAAATATCAAATAAATTCTTTATGAAATATGTTTAGACCACAATTGAGAAAGTCATTTTATTCTCACTCGTTTATTTGAATGTGGTTTCAAAATATTTCAAAAAGTTCAAAAATAAATGGAATGAAAATTTGAATAAACTTTCCAACCATAGTTTTCTTTATTGGATAAAAATATTATCCAACTTTTATAACATGGTTTCAAAAGTTTTAACAAGGCCCCAAAAAAATTAATTTACCCTCAAAATTATAGCAATTCACTTTTTAATATCTTATTAACATTCCAAAATTTTGAAAAATTTGGGATGTTACATGGTCATTACGCACTGATCAGATAACAAACAGTTATATCATACCTAACTCCGCAGAGAGGACATGGCGCATTAAATGCACCGCTTAGCATCACGTAGAGGGAGTAGCCCGGCAAGCTTGCCGCGCTACCGTAGCTATCTTTTGCCCTGTCTGCCTTACACGCCTCAGGACGGGTGTCAAGCAGGGTGGATCTTCTCCTCAAATGGCGGCCACGTTCCAGAGGACAGCCACTTAATCACTTGGGGGCTCGACACGGCACTGATAAGTGACCTGAGTCGTTGTGCGGTGAATCGGTGGTTCCTTGGCGGGTTTGGCGTCCCCGGCGTCGCCGGCAAGCCTATCGGGGGAGTCTTGGGACTTGTCTTAGGTGTGGCCTCGACCTGACCGGGCTCGCCTGCCCGGCAAGGGAAGTTTTTCCTTAGTGATATCTTGCTCCTTTGGCTCGTCTTGGCCTTGTATTGGATGCTGTAAACTTGCCCTCGAGCCTGTGTACGGTCCGGGCAACATAAAATAGGGTTTGTTGCACCGACAGGAGCCCCCGGGCCTGGCCTGGACGCGTTGCTGAGCATCGCCGGGGTGGGCCCTATCCAGTACACAGGCGAAGAGCTTGTAGTAGCTCATCCTTTGATAACTTCTTTGCTTCTTCATTAACCTTTCTTGACTCAGTTTCCAGTTTTTACGCGCATCGCGCAAGACGTCGTGGGGGAGGTATTACGCCACAATTTATGGGCTGCCCACGTCCCACATTCAAGGGGTGGTAACTGCCACTCCACTAGTCTTCTGACCCAACCGTTTCCGCGACGTATGCTTCATGCATTGCGCAGGGTTGGTGGCGGCCGCGGAGGGTACGGGAAAGAGCGCCATGGCAGAAAGCCAGGCGCAGCGGGTAGGCGCAGGAGGTCGGCCTTGATTTTGCATGCCGTTGGCGACGCAGAGGAGCCAAATTGGAGGAGTGGGGCGGTGGCCTCCAGGGCGAGGAGCTAGCCCTATTCGCCCATAAAAGGGAACGTGGGCAGGGTGCTTGTGTTGGAAATATGCCCTAGAGGCAATAATAAATTAGTTATTATTATTATATTTCCTTGTTTATGATAATCGTTTATTATCCATGTTATAATTGTATTGATAGGAAACTCAGATACATGTGTGGATACATAGACAACAACATGTCCCTAGTAAGCCTCTAGTAGACTAGCTCGTTGATCAATAGATGGTTACGGTTTCCTGACCATGGACATTGGATGTCGTCGATAACGGGATCACATCATTAGGAGAATGATGTGATGGACAAGACCCAATCCTAAGCCTAGCACAAAGATCGTGTAGTTCGTATGCTAAAGCTTTTCTAGTGTCAAGTATCATTTTCTTAGACCATGAGATTGTGCAACTCCCGGATACCGTAGGAATACTTTGGGTGTACCAAACGTCACAACGTAACTGGGTGGCTATAAAGGTGCACTACGGGTATCTCCGAAAGTGTCTGTTGGGTTGGCACGAATCGAGACTGGGATTTGTCACTCCGTGTGACGGAGAGGTATCTCTGGGCCCACTCGGTAGGACATCATCATAATGTGCACAATGTGACCAAGGGGTTGATCACGGGATGATGTGTTACGGAACATGTAAAGAGACTTGCCGGTAACGAGATTGAACAAGGTATCGGGATATCGACGATCGAATCTCGGGCAAGTACTATACCGCTAGACAAAGGGAATTGAATACGGGATTGATTGAATCCTCGACATCATGGTTCATCCGATGAGATCATCGTGGAACATGTGGGAGCCAACATGGGTATCCAGATTCCGCTGTTGGTTATTGGCCGGAGAGTTGTCTCGGTCATGTCTACGTGTCTCCCGAACCCGTAGGGTCTACACACTTAAGGTTCGATGACGCTAGGGTTATAAAGGAAGTTTGTATGTGGTTGCTGAATGTTGTTCGGAGTTCTAGATGAGATCCCGGATGTCACGAGGAGTTCTAGAATGGTCCGGAGGTAAAGATTTATATATGGAAAGTTGTTGTTCGGGTTCCAGGAAAAGTTCGGTTTTTTCTAGTATTGTACCGGGAAGCTTCCGGAAGGTTCCAAAGGATTCCGGAGGGGTTCGGAGGTCTGGAAAATGTTCCACCACATCCAATACAACAGCATGGGCTGTAGGGGGGCGCCCTAGCCTTAATGGGCCAGGGGCACCAGCCCCCCAAGGACCATGCGCATGGGAGAGGGGAAACCCTAAAGGGGAGGGCCTCCACTTGACTTGGGAGGCACTCCTCCCCCCTTGGCCGCCGCCCCAACCCTAGATGGGATCTAGGGGGGGCCAGCCCCCCCTCTCTCCCCACCTATAAATAGTGGAGGGGTGGGAGGGCAGCCACACCCCAAGTTCTGGCGCAGCCCTCCCCCTCTCCCAAGTTCTCCTCCTCTCGCGCGGTGCTTGGCGAAGCCCTGCAGGATTGCCACGCTCCTCCACCACCACCACGCCGTCGTGTTACTGCTGGACATAGTCTTCCCCAACCTCTCCCTCTCTCCTTGCTGGATCAATGCATGGGAGACGTCACTGGTCTGCATGTGTGTTGAACGCGGAGGTGTCGTCCGTTCGGCACTAGGATCATCGGTGATTTGGATCACGACGAGTACGACTCCATCAACCCCGTTCACTTGAACGCTTCCGCTTAGCGATCTACAAGGGTATGTAGATGCACTCTCCTTCCCCTCGTTGCTAGATTACTCCATAGATTGATCTTGGTGATGCGTAGAAAATTTTGAATTTCTGCTACGTTCCCCTACAGCGGCATCATGAGCTAGGTCTATGCGTAGTTTCTATGCACGAGTGGAACACAAGTTGTTGTGGGTGTTGATTTCGTTCAATATGCTTACCATTACTAGTCCAATCTTGTTTCGACGGTATTGTGGGATGAAGCGGCCAGACCGACCTTACACGTACACTTACGTGAGACAGGTTCCACCGACTGAGATGCACTTGTTGCATAAGATGGCTAGAGGGTGCCAGTCTCTCCCACTTTAGGCGGATCGGATTCGATGAAAAGGGTCCTTATGAAGGGTAAATAGCAATTGACATATCACGTTGTGGTTTTTGCGTAGGTAAGAAACGTTCTTGCTAGAAACCCATAACAGCCACGTAAAACATGCAAACAACAATTAGAGGACGTCTAACTTGTTTTTTCAAGGTATGCTATGTGATGTTATATGGCCAAAAAGAATGTGATGTATGAGATTGATCATGTTCTTGTAATAGGAATCATGACTTGCATGTCGACGAGTATGACAACCGGCAGGAGCCATAGGAGTTGCTTAATTTATTGTATGACCTGCGTGTCATTGAACAACGCCATGTAATTACTTTACTTTATTGCTAAACCGTTAGCCATAGTAGTAGAAGTAATAGTTGGCGAGACAGCTTCATGGAGACACGATGATGCAGATCACGGTGTCATGCCGGTGACGATGATGATCATGGAGCCCCGAAGATGGAGATCAAAAGGAGCAAAATGATATTGGCCATATCATGTCACTATTTGATTGCATGTGATGTTTATCATGTTTTACATATTATTTGCTTAGAACGACGGTAGCTTAAATAAGATGATCCCTCGCAATAATTTCAAGAAAAGTGTTCCCCCTAACTGTGCACCGTTGCGAAGGTTCGTTGTTTCGAAGCACCACGTGATGATCGGGTGTGATAGATTCTAACATTCGAATACAACGGGTGTAAGCCAGATTTACACATGCAATACACTTAGGTTGACTTGACGAGCCTAGCATGTACAGACATGGCCTCGAAACACGGAAGACCGAAAGGTCGAGCATGAGTCGTATAGAAGATACGATCAACATGAAGATGTTCATCGACATTGACTAGTCCGTCTCACGTGATGATCGGACACGGCCTAGTTGACTCGGATCATGTAATCACTTAGATGACTAGAGGGATGTCTATCTGAGTGGGAGTTCATAAGATGAACTCAATTATCCCGAACATAGTCAAAAGGTTTTTGCAAATTATGTCATAGCTCACGCTTTAGTTCTATTGTTTAGATATGT
Source organism: Triticum dicoccoides (assembly GCF_002162155.2). Classification (NCBI taxonomy): domain Eukaryota; kingdom Viridiplantae; phylum Streptophyta; class Magnoliopsida; order Poales; family Poaceae; genus Triticum; species Triticum dicoccoides. Next base: position 384,124,318 of record NC_041391.1, read on the forward strand.
TCCTAGAGAAAATTTAGTTGAAAGTTGATAGTAGAAATTATGTGGACTAGGTCTGTAAACTGAGGATTGTCCTCATTGCTTCGTAGAAGGCTTATGTCCTTAATGCACCGCCCAGTGTGCTGAACCTCGAACGTCGTCTGTGGATGTTGCGAACATCTGACATACACGTTTTGATAACTACGTGATAGTTCAGTAATGTTAAACGGTTTAGAGTTGAGGCACCAAAGACGATTTCGAAACGTCACGGAACACATGAGATGTTTCGAGGGCTGAAATTGGGATTTCAGGCTTGTGACCACGTCAAGAGGTATAAGACCTCCGACGATTTTCTTAGCCTGCAAACTAAGGGAGAAAAGCTCAATCGTTGAGCTTGTGCTCAGATTGTCTGAGTACAACAATCACTTGAATCGAGTGGGAGTTGATCTTCCAGATGAGATAGTGATGTTTCTCCAAAGTCATTGCCACCAAGCTGCTAGAGCTTCGTGATGAACTATAACATATCAGGGATAGATATGATGGTCCTTGAGATATTCACGATGTTTGACACCACAAAAGTAGAAATCAAGAAGAAGCATCAATTGTTGATGGTTGGTGAAACCACTAGTTTCAAGAAGGGCAAGGGCAAGAAGGGATACTTCATGAAACGGCAAATCAGCTGCTGCTCTAGTGAAGAAACCCAAGGTTGAACCCAAACCCGAGACTAAGTGCTTCTGTAATAAGGGGAACAACCACTGGAGCAGAATTGCCCTAGATACTTGGTAGATGAGAAGGCTGGCAAGGTCGATAGAAGTGTATTGGATATACATTATGTTAATGTGTACTTTACTAGTACTCCTAGTAGCACCAAGGTATTAGATACCAGTTCGGTTGCTAAGTGTTAGTAACTCGAAATAAAAGGCTACGGAGTAAACGGAGACTAGCTAAAGGTGAGCTGGCGATATGTGTTGGAAGTTTTTCCAAGCTTGATGTGATCAAGCATCGCACGCTCCCTCTACCATCGAGATTGGTGTTAAACCTAAATAATTGTTATTTGGTGTTTGCGTTGAGCATAGACATGATTGGATTATGTCTATCGCAATACTGTTATTCATTTAAGGAGAATAATCGTTACTCTGTTTATTTGAATAATACCTTCAATGGTCTTGCACCTAAAATGAATGGTTTATTGAATCTCGATCGTAGTGATACACATGTTCATGCCAAAAGATATAAGATAGTAATGATAGTACCACCTACTTGTGACACTTCCATGTAAGTCATATTGGTATAAAACGCATGAAGAAGCTCCATGTTGATGGATCTTTGGACTCACTCGTTTTTTGAAAAGTTTGAGACATGCGGACCATGTCTATTGGTGTATATGCATGAAGAAACTCCATGCAAATGGACCGTTTGGACTCACTTGATTTTGAATCACTTGAGACATGCAAATCATACCACATGGGCAAGATGACTGAAAGCCTCGTTTTCAGAAAAATGGAACAAGAAAGCAACTTGTTGGAAGTAATACATTTTGATGTGTGCAGTCCAATGAGTGTTGAGGCACGCAGTGGATATCGTTATGTTCTTACTTCACGGATGATTTGAGTAGATACTGAGTTTATTTACTTGATGAAACACAAGTCTGATTATTGAATGGTTCAAGTAATTTCAGAGTGAAGTTGAAGATCATCGTGACAAGAGGATAAAATGTCTATCATATGATCATAGAGATGAGTATCTGAGTTACAAGCTTTGGCACACAATTAAGACATTGTGGAAATTGTTTCACAATTAATACCGCCTGGAACACCATAGTGTGATGGTGTGTCCGAACATCATAGTTGCACCCTATTGGATATGGTGCGTACCATGATGTCTCTTATCGAATTACCACTATCATTCATGGGTTAGGCATTAGAGACAACCACACTCACTTTAATAGGGCACCACGTAATTCCGTTGAGACGACACCGTTTGAACTATGGTTTGGAGAAACCTAAGTTGTCGTTTCTTAAAAGTTTGGGGCTGCGACGCTTATGTGGAAAAGTTTCAGGTTGATAAGCTCGAACCCAAAGCGGATAAAATGCATCTTCATAGGACACCCAAAACAGTTGGGTATACCTCCTAATTCAGATCCAAAAGCAATGCGGATTGTTTCTTGAATCAGGTCCTTTCTCGAGGAAAAGTTTGTCTTGAAAAGTTGAGTGGGAGCATGGTGGAGACTTGATGAGGTTATTGAACCATCACTTCAACTAGTGTGTAGCAGGGCACATGAAGTTGTTCCTGTGGCGCCCACACCAATTGAAGTAGAAGCTTATGATAGTGATCATGAAGTTTCGGATCAAGTCACTACCGTACCTCATAGGGTGACAAGGATGCATACTACTTCAGAGTGGTACAATAATCCTGTCTTGAAGGTCATGTTGCTAGACAACAATGAACCTACGAGCTATGGAGAAGCGATGGTGGGCCCATATTCCGACAAATGGTTAGAAGCCATGAAATCCGAGATAGGATCTGAAGGAAATATGCCCTAGAGGCAATAATAAAGTTATTATTTATTTCCTCATATCATGATAAATGTTTATTATTCATGCTAGAATTGTATTAACCGTAAACATGATACATGTGTGAATACATAGACAAACATATAGTCACTAGTATGCCTCTACTTGACTAGCTCGTTTATCAAAGATGGTTATGTTTCCTAGCCATGGACAAAAGAGTTGTCATTTGATTAACGGGATCACATCATTAGAAGAATGATGTGATTGACATGACCCATTCCGTTAGCCTAGCACTTGATCATTTAGTATGTTGCTATTGCTTTCTTCATAACTTATACATGTTCCTGTAACTATGAGATTATGCAACTCCCGTTTACCGGAGGAACACTTTGGGTGCTACCAAACGTCACAACGTAACTGGGTGATTATAAAGGAGTACTACAGGTGTCTCCAAAGGTACATGTTGGGTTGGCGTATTTCGAGATTAGGTTTTGTCACTCAGATTGTCGGAGAGGTATCTTTGGGCCCTCTCGGTAATGCACATCACTATAAGCCTTGCAAGCAATGTAGCTAATGAGTTAGTTATAGAATGATGCATTACGTAACGAGTAAAGAGACTTGCCGGTAACGAGATTGAACTAGGTATTGGATACCGACGATCGAATCTCGGGCAAGTAACATACCGATGACAAAGGGAACAACGTATGTTGTTATGCGGTTTGACCGATAAAGATCTTCGTAGAATATGTAGGAACCAATATGGGCATCCAGGTTCCGCTATTGTTTATTGACCGAGAATGGTTCTAGGTCATGTCTACATAGTTCTCGAACCCGTAGGGTCCGCACGCTTAAGATTACGATGACAGTTTTATTATGAGTTTATAAGTTTTGATGTACCGAAGTTTGTTCGGAGTCCCGGATGTGATCACGGACATGACGAGGAGTCTCGAAATGGTCGAGACATAAAGATTGATATATTGGACGACTATATTCGGACACCGGAAGTGTTCCGGACGTTTTCGGAGAAAACTGGAGTGCCGGAGGGTTACCGGAACCCCCCCGAGAGAAGTAATGGGCCTTATGGGCCTCAGTGGAGAAGAGAGAGGGGCGGCCAGCATGGGCCGTGCGCCTCCTCCCCCTCTGGTCCGAATTGGACTAGGAGGGGGGGCGGCGCCCCCCTCTTTCCTTCTCCCTCTCCCCCTTCCTTTCCCCTCCTAGTAGGAGTAGGAAAGGGGGAGTCCTACTCCTACTAGGAGGAGGATTCCTCCTCCTGGCGCGCCCTCTAGGGCCGGCCGGCCTCCCCCCTTTCTCCTTTATATACGGGGGCAGGGGGCACCCTAGGACACACAAGTTGATCTACGGATCGTTCCTTAGCCGTGTGCGGTGCCCCCCTCCACCATATTCCACCTCGGTCATATCGTCGCAGAGTTTAGGCGAAGCCCTGCGCCGGTAGAACATCATCATCGTCACCACGCCGTCGTGCTGACGGAACTCATCCCCGAAGCTTTGCTGGATCGGAGCCCGAGGATCGTCATCGAGCTGAATGTGTGCTGAACTCGAAGGTGCCGTACGTTCTGTACTTGGATCGGTCGGATCGTGAAGACGTACGACTACATCAACCACGTTGTCATAACGCTTCCGCTTACGGTCTACGAGGGTACGTGGACAAACACTCTCCCCTCTCGTTGCTATGCGATCACCATGATCTTGCGTGTGCGTAGGAATTTTTTTGAAATTACTATGTTCCCCAACAGTGGCATCCGAGCCTAGGTTTTATGCGTTGATGTTATATGCACGAGTAGAACACAAGTGAGTTGTGGGTGATACAAGTCATACTGCTTACCATCATGTCATACTTTGGTTTAGCGGTATTGTTGGATGAAGCGGCCCGGACCGATATTACGCGTACGCTTACGCGAGACTGGTTTTACCGCCGTGCTTTGCACACAGGTGACTAGCGGGTGTCTTTTTCTCCAACTTTAGTTGAACCGAGTGTGGCTACGCCCGGTCCTTGTGAAGGTTAAAACAACACTAACTTGACGAACTATCATTGTGGTTTTGATGCGTAGGTAAGAACGGTTCTTGCTCAGCCCATAGCAGCCACGTAAAATTTGCAACAACAAAGTAGAGGACGTCTAACTTGTTTTTGCAGGGCATATTGTGATGTGATATGGTCAAGACATGATGCTATATTTTATTGTATGAGATGATCATGTTTTGTAACTGAAGTTATCGGCAACTGGCAGGAGCCATACGGTTGTCGCTTTATTGTATGAAATGCAAACGCCCTGTAATTGCTTTACTTTATCACTAAGCGGTAGCGATAGTCGTAGAAGCAATAGATGGCGTAACGACAATGATGCTATGATGGAGATCAAGGTTTCGCGCCAGTGACGATGGTGATCACGACGGTGCTTCGGAGATGGAGATCACAAGCACAAGATGATGATGGCCATATCATATCACTTATATTGATTGCATGTGATGTTTATCCTTTATGCATCTTATCTTGCTTTGATTGACGGTAGCATTTTAAGATGATCTCTCACTAATTATCAAGAAGTGTTCTCCCTGAGTATGCACCGTTGCGAAAGTTCTTCGTGCTGAGACACCACGTGATGATCGGGTGTGATAGGCTCTACGTTCAAATACAATGGGTGCAAAACAGTTGCACACGCGGAATACTCAGGTTAAACTTGGCGAGCCTAGCATATACAGATATGGCCTTGGAACACGGACCAAAAGGTCGAACGTGAATCATATAGTAGATATGATCAACATAGAGATGTTCACCATTGAAACTACTCCATCTCACATGATGATCGGACATGGTTTAGTTGATTTGGATCACGTAATCACTTAGATGACTAGAGAGATGTCTGTCTAAGTGGGAGTTCTTAACTAATATGATTAATTGAACTTAAATTTATCATGAACTTAGTACCTGATAGTATTTTGCTTGTCTATGTTTGTTGTAGATAGATGGCTCGTGCTGTTGTTCCGTTGAATTTTAATGTGTTCCTTGAGAAAGCAAAGTTGAAAGATGATGGTAGCAATTACACGGACTGGGTCTGTAACCTGAGGATTATCCTCATTGCTGCACAGAAGAATTACGTCCTGGAAGCACCACTGGGTGCCAGGCCTGCTACTGATGCAACTGACGACGTTAAGAACGTCTGGCAGAGCAAAGCTGATGACTACTCGATAGTTCAGTGTGCCATGCTTTACGGCTTAGAACCGGGTCTTCAACGACGTTTTGAACGTCATGGAGCATATGAGATGTTCCAGGAGTTGAAGTTAATATTTCAAGCAAATGCCCGGATTGAGAGATATGAAGTCTCCAATAAGTTCTATAGCTGCAAGATGGAGGAGAACAGTTCTGTCAGTGAACACATACTCAAAATGTCAGGGTATAATAATCACTTGATTCAACTGAGAGTTAATCTTCCTGATGATAGTGTCATTGACAGAATTCTTCAATCACTGCCACCAAGCTACAAGAGCTTCGTGATGAACTATAATATGCAAGGGATGGACAAGACTATTCCCGAGCTCTTCGCAATGCTAAAAGCCGCGGAGGTAGAAATCAAGAAGGAGCATCAAGTGTTGATGGTTAACAAGACCACCAGTTTCAAGAAAAAGGGCAAAGGGAAGAAGAAGGGGAACTTCAAGAAGAACAGCAAACAAGTTGCTGCTCAAGAGAAGAAACCCAAGTCTGGACCTAAGCCTGAGACTGAGTGCTTCTACTGCAAGCAGACTGGACACTGGAAGCGGAACTGCCCCAAGTATTTGGCGGATAAGAAGGATGGCAAAGTGAACAAAGGTATATGTGATATACATGTTATTGATGTGTACCTTACTAATGCTCGCAGTAGTACCTGGGTATTTGATACTGGTTCTGTTGCTAATATTTGCAACTCGAAACAGGGACTACTGATTAAGCGAAGATTGGCTAAGGACGAGGTGACGATGTGCGTGGGAAATGGTTCCAAAGTCGATGTGATCGCAGTCGGCATGCTACCTCTACATCTACCATCGGGATTAGTTTTAGACCTAAATAATTGTTATTTGGTGCCAGCGTTGAGCATGAACATTATATCTGGATCTTGTTTGATGCGAGACGGTTATTCATTTAAATCAGAGAATAATGGTTGTTCTATTTATATGAGTAATATATTTTATGGTCATGCACCCTTGAAGAGTGGTCTATTTTTATTGAATCTCGATAGTAGTGATACACATATTCATAGTGTTGAATCCAAAAGATGCAGAGTTGATAATGATAGTGCAACTTATTTGTGGCACTGCCGTTTAGGTCATATCGGTGTGAAGCGCATGAAGAAACTCCGTACTGATGGGCTTTTGGAATCACTTGATTATGAATCACTTGGTACTTGCGAACCATGCCTCATGGGCAAGATGACTAAAATGCCGTTCTCCGGAACTATGGAGCGAGCAACTGATTTATTGGAAATCATACATACTGATGTTTGTGGTCCAATGAATGTTGAAGCTCGCAGCGGGTATCGTTATTTTCTCACCTTCACAGATGATTTGAGCAGATATGGGTATATCTACTTAATGAAACACAAGTCTGAAACATTTGAAAAGTTCAAAGAATTTCAGAGTGAAGTGGAAAATCATCGTAACAAGAAAATAAAGTTTCTACGATCTGGTCGTGGAGGAGAATATTTGAGTTACGAGTTTGGTTTACATTTGAAACAATTCAGAATAGTTTCGCAACTCACCCACCCGGAACACCACAACGAAATGGTGTGTCTGAACGTCGAAATCGTACTTTACTAGATATGGTGCGATCTATGATGTCTCTTACTAATTTACCGCTATCGTTCTGGGGTTATGCTTTAGAGACAGCCGCATTCATGTTAAATAGGGCACCATCAAAATCCGTTGAGACGACGCCTTATGAACTGTGGTTTGGCAAGAAACCAAAGTTGTCGTTTCTTAAAGTTTGGGGCTGCGATGCTTATGTGAAGAAACTTCAACCAGATAAGCTCGAACCTAAATCGGAGAAATGTGTCTTCATAGGATACCCAAAAGAAACTATTGGGTACACCTTCTATCACAGATCTGAGGGCAAGATTTTCGTTGCTAAAATCGGATCCTTTCTAGAGAAGGAGTTTCTCTCGAAAGAAGTGAGTGGGAGGAAAGTAGAACTTGATGAGGTAACTGTAACTGCTCCCTTATTGGAAGGTAGTTCATCACAAGAACCGGTTCCTGTGACAACTACACCAACTAGTGAGGAAGCTAATGATATTGATCATGAAACTTCAGATCAAGTTTCTACTGAACCTCGTAGGTCTACCAGAGTAAGATCCGCACCAGAGTGGTACGGTAATCCTATTCTAGAAGTCATGTTACTTGACCATGATGAACCTACGAACTATGAGGAAGTGATGATGAGCCCAGATTCCGCAAAATGGCTAGAGGCCATGAAATCTGAGATGGGATCCATGTATGAGAACAAAGTATGGACTTTGGTTGACTTGCCCGATGATCGGCAAGCCATTGAGAATAAATGGATTTTTAAGAAGAAGACTGACGCTGATGGTAATGTAACTGTCTATAAAGCTCGACTTGTTGCAAAAGGTTTTCGACAAGTTCAAGGGGTTGACTACGATGAGACTTTCTCACCCGCAGTGATGCTTAAGTCTATCCGAATCATGTTAGCTATTGCTGCATTTTATGATTATGGAATTTGGCAAATGGATGTCAAAACTGCATTCTTGAATGGATTTCTAGAAGAAGAGTTGTATATGATGCAGCTAGAAGGTTTTGTTGATCCAAAAGGTGCTAACAAAGTGTGTAAGCTCCAGCGATCCATTTATGGACTGGTGCAAGCATCTCGGAGTTGGAATAAAGGCTTTGATAGTGTGATCAAAGCATATGGTTTTATACAGACTTTTGGAGAAGCCTGTATTTACAAGAAAGTGAGTGGGAGCTCTGTAGCATTAATGATATCATATGTAGATGACATATTACTAATTGGAAATGATATAGAATTTCTGGATAGCATAAAGGGATACTTGAATAAAAGTTTTTCAATGAAAGACCTCGGTGAAGCTGCTTACATATTGGGCATCAAGATTTATACACATAGATCAAGACGCTTAATAGGACTTTCACAAAGCACATACCTTGATAAAATTTTGAAAAATTTCAAAATGGATCAGGCAAAGAAAGGGTTCTTGCCCGTGCTACAAGGTGTGAAGTTGAGTCAGACTCAATGCCCGACCACAGCAGAAGATAGAGAGAAAATGAAAGATGTTCCCTATGCTTCAGCCATAGGCTCTATCATGTATGCAATTGTCAGGACCCCGACTCGATGTCACATCGATCTAGCTTGTAACACCTCATATCACTTTGCGGCCTCACGCACGGTATCCCCACGGGTGTCGCCTTACCTTTACCCGGGACCGTTTGCGCCTTTTGGCTCATGTATATGATAGTGTCGCTAGCATCCATATGATAAGGAGCCCGGGCTGACATGACTAGTTGTAAACCCAAAGTGGCACAGACTTACAGGGACAGGCATCCATGACCCAGCTTCGAACGTGTCGGTCATCAGCAAGTGGGTCCGGGCTGTAGCACTGGGCTAGCAGGACTCCGGTAAACCGTGCTGTAGCGGGCTAACAGGACTCCGGTACTCAATGCGTGACATTTCCCCGAAGGGACAGACACAGGAACGAAGAAGGACACATGCCGGCCAGCCTAAGTGTTCCAGAGCAGTAGCAAGCTACCATGGCTCAGCGGTAACACTAGGAGACATTTCCCGGTAAGAGAGGCTACTAAAGATAAACAACTAGATAGTCAGATCCCACACATACCAAGCATTTCAATCATACACACAATATGCTTGATATGTGCAAATACAACAAGGCATCACAACATGACTCTACGACACAAGTACTTTATTTAGGGCTCAAAGAGCCATACATAACATACACATAGGTACGGGTCACACGACCCAGCATTCAAGTCATATAGTCATACAAACCAGCAGCGGAAGTAGCTTGTCTGAGTACAGACAACTAGTAAAATAAAAGAGGCTTGGAAAGCCTAGCTATACTACGTGGTCCTTCACAAGCTCAGGATCACCACCTGGGCCTTAGCCTACTCATTGATGTCAACGTCTACGAAGAACCCATCAGAAGGGGTTGCAGCGTCTTCTGTAAAAATGTAAATTATAGCAACATGAGTACAAAGGTACTCAGCAAGACTTACATCAGATCCTACATACATGCACATTATCAAGAAGGGTTGGTGGAGTTTTTGCAGCAAGCCAGCTTTGACTTTTGGCTAGGCTATCCTACGAGACTCCAACTTGAAATGGTTTTGCGTACACGAGTCCACTACTCACCACTTCAATACACTACCGAGGATCCACCTCCGCCTTCCTACGGAAGAGCCATCCTCGGCACTCACACTTATCTTGAAGCTTTTAGTAGTTTCCATTTACTTGTCTATGAACTGTATAGGCAACCAAGTAGTCCTTTATCGCGGACGCGGCTATTCGAATAGATCATGATAACCCTGTAGGGGTGTACTTCTTCATACATGTTTCCACCACTTAGCGTCTGCACACGATATGTGCTCGGCAGACTTCAAGTGAAAACCGATGTGGGTGTAGACCACGACCTACCTAAACACCTAAGTCTCTAGTCCAGGTTTATCGCCTATTCGGGTTCCATCCATGAGGAGACCCGCCCGAGGTTTCGCTCACAGCCCCAAACGATGTGAACAGGGTTCCCGAGATACCTAACGGGTATTCGGTACACCGTGCCACGTACCTACCGCATCACAGCCCACCCCTACGGTCAGCACTGTCCACGGCCTCCAGTAGGCTACAAACACCAGAAACTACTTGCAACTCCTGGACAGAGGACTAGGGTGAATAAGAAGTCGAGCGGGGTCATATTTCAGGGCCCAATGCATGGTAGTAGCTGTATCTTAAATCACACATACAGATCTCAGTGCTTAAGGTCGGCTTGAATGAAACAACCCACCATGTACTCCTACATGGCCTTTCATCGATACCTTTACCAAATCGTGTTCACCACACCACTCTCATTACCGACATAATCATTTCACTCTAGCCCATCACCCAGATGAACCAGACCTGACACGACTCTAAGCATAGCAGGCATAGCAAGGTAGGAACAACACATACATATGGCTCAATCAACTCCTACACATGCTAGTGGGTTTCATCTAGTTACTGTGGCAATGACAGGTCATGCAGAGGAAGTGGGTTCAACTACCGTAGCACACAGCAGTTTGAAACGCGTTGTCTTAATGCAGTAAAAGAGAGCAGGAGCGAGAACATGGGATTGTATCGATATGATCAAATGGTTGGTTGCTTGCCTGATGGTTCGATGCACTGATATGGTTCTTCGTTAGGGTAATCACGGTACTCCTCGGAGACAGAACCTGCCGTAAAGAACACCGATACACAACCATCACCAAACAATGTGCAACAATATGATGCATGCATGAAACATGGCAATATGAGTGTGTTGGGCTAATGCAACTAAGACCAGAAGGGTTTGAACCAATTTGAATCAAAGATTCAAATTTCAAACTCAAACATGGCCCTTTAAAGTGTTTTTTTCCTTGTTCTGCATTAAACATCAAGTTAACTTGTTTAATCATGCATGAAAATAGTACAGATGGATAGATAGGATTTTTCTGATCATTTTTCATATATAATTTGTCTGATTTGGAGTTACAGAATAAAAGTTATGAATTTTTGAAGTTTAAACTATATTCTGGAATTTCCTATATTAGATTAAATCCATAAAATCAATTACTGCGTCAGCCTGACGTCAGTGTGACATCAGCAGGTCAACGGGACACATCCGGGTCAAACCTGACAGTGGGTCCCGCGTGTCAGTGTGATTAGATTAGTTAAAGTTTAACTAAAACTAAACCTGTTTAATTAACAGGGCTGGGCCCCACCTGTCATTGACTCAGGAGAGTCAACCAGGGCCCACCCGTGGTCAAACCCGGGTCGGCTGCACCGGCGTTTAGCCGCCGGCGAGCCCGACGCGGCGGCGGAAGTGGGTTTGGCCGTTCCGGCAACCAAACGAGCCGCGGAAGCCACCGGAGAGGAGCTGAGGTCGAGCCGCAGCTTTTGGTGGAGTCCGTTGGGGTCAGGGTGGCCGGAGTTGGCGCCGGCGACGACTTTGGCGGCCACCGGAGTTCAGCCGAAGTCGAACTTGACGCAAGAGGGGTCGGTGGGGTGCGGGGAGTAGCTAGTTAGGTGCTACGTGACGCGGTGAGCATGATGGACACTATGGAGTGGTCGGAGGGTGACCGGGAGCACGTCGGCGACGAGCTCCACGGTGGTGGGTGCGGTTGAGCTCCGGGAGGTCGCTACACGGCTCGGGAACGAGAGAGGGAGGGTAGGAGGGGTAGCTAGGCTCACAGCGCACCCGTAGAGGCCACCGGCGGGGTCGGGGACGAGCTGAGGCGGCGACGGTGTTGAAGGGGATCTCCGGCGACGGCGGTTCGGGCGAGGTCGTTGCGGTGGACTCGGGCGTTGCGAGCGCTCGGGGCTCGGCTTGCTCGATGAAGTGGACAGCGGCGGAGCTCCTGGACACGACGAGAGGACGCACGGGCGGCGGGGAGCGCGGCTACGACATAGGCACGGCGGCGGTAGCGTCGGCCATGGCTGGGGGGCGCGAGGGGGAGGAGCTAGAGAGGAGAGGGGGTGTCTGGGGGTTTCGGGGAAGAGAGGGGGAGCGATCCACGACGTCACCGGGCGAGGGGAGCGGCGAGGCGGCGAGCAGGTGCGTGGCGCGCGCTGCGGTCGCCGTCGGGCACCTGCCTGCCTGCCTGGCCGGCAAGCAGCTCGCTGGAGCGGCGCTGGGCTGGGCCGGCAGGTGGGCGGGTGCTGGGCGCCAGGTAAGTTTTTCTATTTTTTTTCCTGTTTTCTGTTTTTTTAATACTTCTGCAGCTTTGTTGATTTATTAAAAATACTTAGGCAACTCCTAAAATCACCAAACTACTCCTGGTCCATAGTTGGATTATTTCCAACATGAAACATTTTAGTTTGGAGATATTTGAGCATTTAAATATTTTATATAATTTTAAATGCCCAAATTCAAATATTTATGATTTAAATCAAAGACCCTAGGATGACCTAGGAAAATGTGCATCACTTTTGTCAGGGGTTCTGAACCAGGACAAAAATGATGGGCATTTTAGAAGGGCATTTCAGGTTCATTGAAAAAGTTTTTAGTAAACCCTAGTTGGTTTCAGAGGGGGCTGGGGGTTCTGTCATCCCCATTTCAGGTTTCTGATGAAAAAGTAAATATGATGCAACACTCTAATGCATGAACTAGCTAGGGTGTGACAACTCACCCCCACTCAAAAGAATCTCGTCCCGAGATTTGGGTTCCTCCGGGAAGAAAGCAGGATACTCAAGTCGAAGATGATCCTCCCTTTCCCAAGTTGCTTCATCCTCAGAATGGTGCGACCATTGAACTTTGAGAAACTTGATATTATGACGTCGAGTGGTACGCTCAGCCTGATCGAGGATACGAATGGGGTACTCTTGATACGTAAGATTATCTTGGAGATCAAGCGTTTCGTGGTCCACTCCACGGATAGGATCCGAGAAGCAACGCCTGAGTTGAGAAACGTGGAAGACATCGTGGACTCTGGAGAGATGTGGAGGTAGTTCCAACTGGTAGGCAACTTCTCCTCGTTTAGCGAGAATACGAAAAGGTCCAATGTAACGAGGAGCCAATTTGCCTTTGATACCGAAATGATGGGTTCCCTTCAGAGGAGTAACCCGAAGGTAAGCCTTCTTGTCAACCTCGAAAGTCATAGCCTTATGTTTTCGGTCATATTGACTCTTTTGACGAGATTGGGCTGTTTTCAACTTTTCACGAACGATGCGAACTTGCTCTTCTGCTTCCTGAATCATATCCGGGCCAAAGAATTGTCTTTCCCCGGTTTCTGACCAGTTAAGGGGTGTTCGACACCGTCGTCCATAGAGAACTTCAAAAGGGGCTTTACCCAAGCTAGATTGATAGCTGTTGTTGTAAGCGAATTCGGCAAATGGAAGGCATTTCTCCCACTCCATTCCGAATGAGATAACAGAGGCTCGAAGCATGTCTTCTAGGATCTGGTTGACGCGTTCTACTTGACCACTCGATTGAGGGTGAAAAGCGGTGCTAAAGGAAAGGCGGGTTCCCATAGCATTTTGGAAACTTTCCCAAAATTGAGAGGTGAAAAGACTTCCTCGATCCGAGTTAATTTCCAAAGGAACACCATGGAGAGACACGATTCGGGAGATGTATAAGTCTGCCAACTGGCTAGCGGTTATACTCTCATGAACAGGTTAGAAATGGGCCACTTTGGAAAGACGATCGACAACGACGAAGATAGCATTATTCCTTCTCTTGGTTCTGGGAAAACCGGTAATGAAATCCATACCAATTTTATCCCATTTCCATTCAGGAATAGCTAAAGGTTGAAGGGTGCCAGCAGGCCGTTGATGCTCTGCTTTTACACGACGGCAGACGTCGCAATTAGCAATGTACTGAGCAATTTCTCTCTTCATCCTAGTCCACCAGAACCTCTGGCGTAGGTCCTGATACATCTTGGTACTACCGGGATGAATGGTGAGAGGAGATTCATGAGCCTCCTTAAGGATCAACTGCCGTAGATGCTGGTTCTTGGGAACCACTAAACGGTTCTCAAAGTACACAACACCATGATCATTTGTGGAAAAACAACTAGCACCTCCGCTAGCAATGTTCTCCTTGATTTTAGATATTCCCTTATCTCGCTTTTGGGCAGCGATGATTTGATCCGTAAGAGTAGGTTTCGCCACCAAGGTGGAAAGAAATCCTTGTGGAACAATGTGAAGGTTAAGCTTCCGAAATTCCTCATGGAGAAGCGGTTGACTTTGTTGTAACATCAGGTTGTTACAATAAGATTTACGACTTAGCGCATCAGCCATGACATTGGCTTTCCCTGGGGTGTAAGTTATTCCTAAGTCGAAATCTGTGATCAACTCAACCCAACGTCTTTGCCTGAGATTCAAATCCGGTTGGGTGAAGATATACTTCAGACTTTGGTGATCAGTGAATATTTCGCAACGATTACCAAGAAGGTAATGTCGCCAGATTTTAAGTGCATAGACTACGGCTGCAAGCTCTAGATCATGAGTAGGATAATTCTCCTCATGTGGGTGCAATTGCCGTGAAGCATAAGCAATTACGTGTCGATCTTGCATGAGAATGCAACCTAGTCCTTGTCGCGAGGCGTCGCAGTAGATAACAAAGTCCTTAGAGAAATCTGGCGGTACCAATACGGGAGCAGATGTCAGGCGTCTTTTCCGTTCCTGAAAGCTGTGCTCACATTGTGGAGTCCACTCGAACTTTTTCTTTCTTGAGGAGTTCGGTTAGAGGTTTAGCAACTTTGGAGAAATTTTCGACAAAGCGACGGCAATAGCTCGCTAAGCCCAGAAAACTCCGAACTTGCTTGACCGATTCAGGTGGAGTCCAATTAAGGACGGCTTGAACTCGCTCAGGGTTAACAGCAATACCTTTACCAGATATTACATGACCCAGATAGGTCACTTCTGATAACCAGAATTCACATTTAGAAAATTTGGCATAAAGGCGATGCTCTCGAAGTTTCTTCAACACTAGCCTTAGATGTTCGGCATGTTCTTCCTCGCTCTTGGAGTAGATGAGTATATCATCGAGGTAAACCATGACGAATTTATCCAAATACTCCATGAAGATTGAGTTCATTAACCGAGAAAAGGTGGATGGAGCGTTGGTTAAACCGAAGGACATGACGGTGTACTCGTATTGGCCATAACGAGTAACAAAGGCCGTTTTAGGAATGTCCCCGTTCTTGATTTTGATTTGATGGTAGCCCAACCTCAAATCCATTTTGGAGAAGACTGAGGATCCAGCGAGCTGATCATACAGGTCGTTGATCCTGGGGAGCGGATATTTGTTCTTGATTGTGACCAAATTGACAGGTTGATAATCTACAACCATCTGGTCCGTACAATCCTTCTTCTTGACGAAGAGGACGGGGCAAGCCCACGGAGATGAACTAGGTCGGATGAAACCCTTTTTCAAGGACTCATCGAGTTGTTTCTTAAGCTCGGCTAGTTCTAGTGGTGCCATTTTATAAGGTCTTCTAGCAATCGGGACGGTTCCTGGAATGAGGTCTATTACGAACTCCACATCCCTGTCAGGTGGAACACCTGGCAATTCCTCTGGGAAGACATCCGGAAAGTCACGGACTACCGGAACGTCCTCAAGGTCTGGCAAAGGGCTGGCGTTAAGAGAATATAACTGTCGCTTGGCTATTTGGGTCAAGACATTGGCTATCTTTCCCGAAGGATGGGTGAGTTGAACAGTCCTAGAGAAACAATCAATTTTGGCATGATGAGCTGACATCCAGTCCATACCCAAGATGATATTAATATCTGAAGATTTGAGAGCTATCAAAGATGCAAGGAAAACAAGTCTGTCAACTTGGATTTCATTTCCATGACTTACCCTAGAGGTTTGCCATTTGGATCCCGGAGTTTGAATTACCATAGAGGATGGCATGTCACAGAATGCGGTGTTATGCAAGCGAGCATAGTTCTCGGATATGAATGAATGAGATGCTCCTGTATCGAAAAGAACAGATGTCGGGTGGCAATTAACAAGGAGCGTACCGAGAACGACGTTGGGATCCTCTTGAGCTTCTTCGGCAGAAATACAATTGACATTGCCACGTGTAGTGGTGGCCGGCTTGGCGTGGAACACTTTCCCTGTCGGCTTGCCACGGCCAACAGCTTTAGCAGATTGGTTGGGGTTGGTTTGGGGACACTCGCGCATATAGTGGCCAGATTCCCCACACTTGAAACAAGTCACGGAACTGGTACGTGGAGGAGCACTGTTGGTTGGACCACCATAGGGCTTGGCTGGTGCAGACTGTTGAACGGGGCGAGGCGCCTGGAAGGATGGCCTCGGTGTGAACCTGGGTGGCAGGGCAGTGTTGGGCACCCACACGCGGCGCTTCTGAGGACCAGCACCGGATGAGGAACCCACGTCACGGCCATGCTTGCGTGTTGCATCATAATCAGACTGACCAGTCTCAGCACTGATGGCCTTGTTGACAAGCTTCTGAAAAGATGTGCACTCATGCAGACGGAGGTCGCGGCGAAGCTCAGGACTAAGTCCCTTACGGAACCTTGCTTGCTTCTTAGCATCAGTAGAAACTTCCTCAGTTGCATATCGTGCGAGGTTACCAAACTCCCTGCTGTAAGCATCCACAGAGAGTCGGCCTTGAGTGAAACTGCAAAATTCCTCACGTTTACGGTCCATGAGACCCTCCGGAATGTGATGTTCGCGGAAAGCCTCGCTGAATTCAGCCCAAGTAGTGACATGGCCCGCTGGGCGCATAGCTCCATAATTCTCCCACCAGAGACTGGCGGGGCCTTCAAGATGATATGCAGCAAAGGTGACCTTGTCAGCCTCAGCTACCAGCGCGGAACGCAGTTTATGAGAGATACCGCGAAGCCAGTCATCAGCGTCGAGAGGCTCGACAGAGTGGTGGAACGTGGGTGGATGTAACTTGATGAAATCACTGAGTGACACCACGTTAGTCCTCTGATGGTGTGCTGTGTTCTGTTCAATACGCTCCAACAAACGGTTGGTCTCCCGCTTGTTTCTTTCGGCTTCCATCATAACCTCGGCTAGGGAAGGAGGATGAGGCAGATTTGCATTCCTGACTTCACTGCCTTCGGCCTGCTCTGGAGGAGCAGGGTTATTGCGCGTGTTGACCATCCTAGGTAAACAAGACAATGATTTAGTCAGAATGATAAGATTCCGACACAAGATACAGAATGTAAGGAGTAACTCGGAATGCAAGATGATCATCCGTATGACATGGTAGATACAGAAACTGCTTCTTTATTCCATCGTCATACACACCATACAAGGTTTAGTACAAGACCAAACAAGGTACTATTACGGTGAAAAGAGGATTACATCTCATCGGAGGCATCCCAAGCTCCTATACATTATTTTTCTACACCTCCGGAAGGCGGTACAAACTAGGTCATATCCCAAGAGTCACGCAGGACGATAGACGACACAGCTAGTACGAACAAGTGATACTACCACTAACTCAGACCGATCCGTAGTAGTTCTCGTAGAAGTCACCTCCATAGCCTGGGAGCTCAACATGATCATCCGGGAACAGACGATCCCGCGGAGCTTGAGGACCATAGGGGCTAGGATGAGGTCTTGGACCAACAGACGGTGGCCTGCGGGGACCGCGAGGTGGGGTGATGCCTCCTACATCACGCCAACCCATCATGTCTGGCAGAGCAGATCTCACAGGATAGAGATCACGCATATCCGAATATCCAGCTTGCACCGCCGGTGCAAACCGAGTCAACATGGCCCAATGGTCAGCACGGGTATTGAAAAGCTCTAGCCTCAAGGCCCGATTTTCACGGTCCTTATCCTCGAGCATCTCAGCAGTGGTGCGAGTCCGTGAATCCTCCTGAGTGGGGTCAGCATAGATAGCCTGGAGATACCCTTGTGCTCCCGGAAGTGATCCTGGCATATACCGGAAATCAGAGTCCCGAAATAGGCCAGACCTGACTCACATGATGGTCATCATAGAGTAGGCGGCATCCTGCACAGCCATCTCAATAGTAACCCCGAGTCCATAGGAGCAGTGAAGGGGCTCGGTGGATCCAGGATAAGATGGAAATATCCTGACAGTGCAGAGATACTGACTTTGATTAAAGTCTCGGAATTGCTCTTCGACCGTGTACTCAGGATAGCAACGGTATCCAGCCTCAGTCATTACCCTGACCAACATGGCGGTATGGCCGGGTACATCTAGGCATCGAGTCAGGCGAACCACTTGATTAAGGTCGCGAGTGGCCATCTGAAAGCACAACCATAATGCAAAGGCATTAGAATTTCTAGCAAAATTTCGGCAGCATAACAGCTGTAAATGCTCAAGAAGGATTTTGAGACATTTGACAAAGGATTTCATACACACTCAACATCATCATATCAAAGTTCTGAGTCCATCCTAACAACATGATGTGGTAGTAGAACTGTACTAGGCTTGTATCCATCAAACCTATAAGGTACTACTGATTAGTAACACGTGATCCTGACAAAGAGAAAAGATCCTAATTCCTTAACCCCCGGTGGAAGAATAGACTGACTCAGATCAGAATGTCATAAGATAAAGGAGTAAAAAGAGCCTTACGTTCCAACCCACAAACAATTCCCCTACATATAACTAAAGAATTTCTAGACTCAACATCGACCAGTTTGGCTTGGAGAACCTACAGGCAGTCCGGCTCTGATACCAACGCTGTCAGGACCCCGACTCGATGTCACATCGATCTAGCTTGTAACACCTCATATCACTTTGCGGCCTCACGCACGGTATCCCCACGGGTGTCGCCTTACCTTTTCCCGGGACCGTTTGCGCCTTTTGGCTCACGTATATGATAGTGTCGCTAGCATCCATATGATAAGGAGCCCGGGCTGACATGACTAGTTGTAAACCCAAAGTGGCACAGACTTACAGGGACAGGCATCCATGACCCAGCTTCAAACGTGTCGGTCATCAGCAAGTGGGTCCGGGCTGTAGCACTGGGCTAGCAGGACTCCGGTAAACCGGGCTGTAGCGGGCTAACAGGACTCCGGTACTTAATGCGTGACATTTCCCCGAAGGGACAGACACAGGAACGAAGAAGGACACATGCCGGCCAGCCTAAGTGTTCCAGAGCAGTAGCAAGCTACCATGGCTCAGCGGTAACACTAGGAGACATTTCCCGGTAAGAGAGGCTACTAAAGATAAACAACTAGATAGTCAGATCCCACACATACCAAGCATTTCAATCATACACACAATATGCTTGATATGTGCAAATACAACAAGGCATCACAACATGACTCTATGACACAAGTACTTTATTTAGGGCTCAGAGAGCCATACATAACATACACATAGGTACGGGTCACACGACCCAGCATTCAAGTCATATAGTCATACAAACCAGCAGCGGAAGTAGCTTGTCTGAGTACAGACAACTAGTAAAATAAAAGAGGCTTGGAAAGCCTAGCTATACTACGTGGTCCTTCACAAGCTCAGGATCACCACCTGGGCCTTAGCCTACTCATTGATGTCAACGTCTACGAAGAACCCATCAGAAGGGGTTGCAGCGTCTTCTGTAAAAATGTAAATTATAGCAACATGAGTACAAAGGTACTCAGCAAGACTTACATCAGATCCTACATACATGCACATTATCAAGAAGGGTTGGTGGAGTTGTTGCAGCAAGCCAGCTTTGACTTTTGGCTAGGCTATCCTACGAGACTCCAACTTGAAATGGTTTTGCGTACACGAGTCCACTACTCACCACTTCAATACACTACCGGGGATCCACCTCCGCCTTCCTACGGAAGAGCCATCCTCGGCACTCACACTTATCTTGAAGCTTTTCGTAGTTTCCATTTACTTGTCTATGAACTGTATAGGCAACCAAGTAGTCCTTTACCGCGGACGCGGCTATTCGAATAGATCATGATAACCCTGCAGGGGTGTACTTCTTCATACATGTTTCCACCACTTAGCGTCTGCACACGACATGTGCTCGGCAAACTTCAAGCGAAAACTGACGTGGGTGTAGACCACGACCTACCTAAACACCTAAGTCTCTAGTCCAGGTTTATCGCCTATTCGGGTTCCATCCATGAGGAGACCTGGCCGAGGTTTCGCTCACAGCCCCAAACGATGTGAACAGGGTTCCCGAGATACCTAACGGGTATTCGGTACACCGTGCCACGTACCTACCGCATCACAGCCCACCCCTACGGTCAGCGCTGTCCACGGCCTCCAGTAGGCTACAAACACCAGAAACTACTTGCAACTCCTGGACAGAGGACTAGGGTGAATAAGAAGTCGAGCGGGGTCATATTTCAGGGCCCAATGCATGGTAGTAGCTGTATCTTAAATCACACATACAGATCTCAGTGCTTAAGGTCGGCTTCAATGAAACAACCCACCATGTACTCCTACATGGCCTTTCATTGATACCTTTACCAAATCGTGTTCACCACACCACTCTCATTACCGACATAATCATTTCACTCTAGCCCATCACCCAGATGAACCAGACCTGACACGACTCTAAGCATAGCAGGCATAGCAAGGTAGGAACAACACATACATATGGCTCAATCAACTCCTACACATGCTAGTGGGTTTCATCTAGTTACTGTGGCAATGACAGGTCATGCAGAGGAAGTGGGTTCAACTACCGTAGCACACAGCAGTTTGAAACACGTTGTCTTAATGCAGTAAAAGAGAGCAGGAGCGAGAACATGGGATTGTATCGATATGATCAAATGGTTGGTTGCTTGCCTGATGGTTCGATGCACTGATATGGTTCTTCGTTAGGGTAATCACGGTACTCCTCGGAGACAGAACCTGCCGTAAAGAACACCGATACACAACCATCACCAAACAATGTGCAACAATATGATGCATGCATGAAACATGGCAATATGAGTGTGTTGGGCTAATGCAACTAAGACCAGAAGGGTTTGAACCAATTTGAATCAAAGATTCAAATTTCAAACTCAAACATGGCCCTTTAAAGTGTTTTTTTTCTTGTTCTGCATTAAACATCAAGTTAACTTGTTTAATCATGCATGAAAATAGTACAGATGGATAGATTGGATTTTTCTGATCATTTTTCATATATAATTTGTCTGATTTGGAGTTACAGAATAAAAGTTATGAATTTTTGAAGTTTAAACTATATTCTGGAATTTCCTATATTAGATTAAATCCAGAAAATCAATTACTGCGTCAGCCTGACGTCAGTGTGACATCAGCAGGTCAACGGGACACGTCCGGGTCAAACCTGACAGTGGGTCCCGCGTGTCAGTGTGATTAGATTAGTTAAAGTTTAATTAAAACTAAACCTGTTTAATTAACAGGGCTGGGCCCCACCTGTCATTGACTCAGGAGAGTCAACCAGGGCCCACCCGTGGTCAAAACCGGGTCGGCTGCACCGGCGTTTAGCCGCCGGCGAGCCCGACGCGGCGGCGGAAGTGGTTTTGGCCGTTCCGGCAACCAAACGAGCCGCGGAGGCCACCGGAGAGGAGCTGAGGTCGAGCCGCAGCTTTTGGTGGAGTCCGTTGGGGTCGGGGTGGCCGGAGTTGGCGTCGGCGACGACTTTGGCGGCCACCGGAGTTCGGCCGAAGTCGAACTTGACGCAAGAGGGGTCGGTGGGGTGCGGGGAGTAGCTAGTTAGGTGCTACGTGACGCGGTGAGCATGATGGACACCGTGGAGTGGTCGGAGGGTGACCGGGAGCACGTCGGCGACGAGCTCCACGGTGGTGGGTGCGGTTGAGCTCCGGGAGGTCGCTACACGGCTCGGGAACGAGAGAGGGAGGGTAGGAGGGGTAGCTAGGCTCACAGCGCACCCGTAGAGGCCACCGGCGGGGTCGGGGACGAGCTGAGGCGGCGACGGTGTTGAAGGGGATCTCCGGCGACGGCGGTTCGGGCGAGGTCGTTGCGGTGGACTCGGGCATTGTGAGCGCTCGGGGCTCGGCTTGCTCGATGAAGTGGACAGTGGCGGAGCTCCTGGACACGACGAGAGGACGCACGGGCGGCGGGGAGCGCGGCTACGACGTAGGCACGGCGGCGGTAGCGTCGGCCATGGCTGGGGGGCGCGAGGGGGAGGAGCTGGAGAGGAGAGGGGGTGTCTGGGGGTTTCGGGGAAGAGAGGGGGAGCGATCCACGACGTCACCGAGCGAGGGGAGCGGCGAGGCGGCGAGCAGGTGCGTGGCGCGCGCTGCGGTCGCCGTCGGGCACCTGCCTGCCTGCCTGGCCGGCAAGCAGCTCGCTGGAGCGGCGCTGGGCTGGGCCGGCAGGTGGGCCGGGTGCTGGGCGCCAGGTAAGTTTTTCTATTTTTTCCTGTTTTCTGTTTTTTTAATACTTCTGCAGCTTTGTTGATTTATTAAAAATACTTAGGCAACTCCTAAAATCACCAAACTACTCCTGGTCCATAGTTGGATTATTTCCAACATGAAACATTTTAGTTTGGAGATATTTGAGCATTTAAATATTTTATATAATTTTAAATGCCCAAATTCAAATATTTATGATTTAAATCAAAGACCCTAGGATGACCTAGGAAAATGTGCATCACTTTTGTCAGGGGTTCTGAACCAGGACAAAAATGATGGGCATTTTAGAAGGGCATTTCAGGTTCATTGAAAAAGTTTTTAGTAAACCCTAGTTGGTCTCAGAGGGGGCTGGGGGTTCTGTCATCCCCATTTCAGGTTTCTGATGAAAGAGTAAATATGATGCAACACTCTAATGCATGAACTAGCTAGGGTGTGACAGCAATGCTGTGTACCAGACCTGACGTGTGCATAGCAATAAGCTTGACAGGAAGGTACCAAAGTAATCCAGGAGTGGATCACTGGACAGTGGTCAAGAACATCCTGAAATACCTGAAAAGGACTAAGGATATGTTTCTTGTATATGGAGGTGAGCTAGTCGTAAATGGTTACGTCGATGCAAGTTTTGACACTGATCCGGACGATTCTAAATCTCAAACCGGATACGTATTTTTATTAAACGGTGGAGCTGTAAGTTGGTGCAGTTCTAAACAAAGCGTCGTGGCGGGATCTACATGTGAAGCGGAGTACATAGCTGCTTTGGAAGCAGCAAATGAAGGAGTCTGGATGAAGGAGTTCATTACCGATCTAGGTGTCATACCTAGTGCATCGGGACCAATGAAGATCTTCTGTGACAATACTGGTGCAATTGCCTTGGCAAAGGAATCCAGATTTCACAAGAGGACCAAGCACATCAAGAGACGCATCAATTCCATCCGGGACCAAGTCCAAGTGGGAGACATAGAGATTTGCAAGATACATACGGATCTGAATGTTGCAGACCCGTTGACTAAGCCTCTCTCACGAGCAAAAAATGATCAGCACCAAGACTCCATGGGTGTTAGAATCATTACTATGTAATCTAGATTATTGACTCTAGTGCAAGTGGGAGACTGAAGGAAATATGCCCTATAGGCAATAATAAAGTTATTATTTATTTCCTCATATCATGATAAATGTTTATTATTCATGCTAGAATTATATTAACCAGAAACATGATACATGTGTGAATACATAGACAAACATATAGTCACTAGTATGCCTCTACTTGACTAGCTCGTTTATCAAAGATGGTTATGTTTCCTAGCCATGGACAAAAGAGTTGTCATTTGATTAACGGGATCACATCATTAGAAGAATGATGTGATTGACATGACCCATTCCGTTAGCCTAGCACTTGATCGTTTAGTATGTTGCTATTGCTTTCTTCATAACTTATACATGTTCCTGTAACTATGAGATTATGCAACTCCCGTTTACCGGAGGAACACTTTGCGTGCTACCAAACGTCACAACATAACTGGGTGATTATAAAGGAGTACTACAGGTGTCTCCAAAGGTACATGTTGGGTTGGCGTATTTCGAGATTAGGTTTTGTCACTCCGATTGTCGGAGAGGTATCTCTGGGCCCTCTCGGTAATGCACATCACTATAAGCCTTGCAAGCAATGTAGCTAACGAGTTAGTTACGGAATGATGCATTACGTAACGAGTAAAGAGACTTGCCGGTAACGAGATTGAACTAGGTATTGGATACCGACGATCGAATCTCGGGCAAGTAACATACCGATGACAAAGGGAACAACGTATGTTGTTATGCGGTTTGACCGATAAAGATCTTCATAGAATATGTAGGAACCAATATGGGCATCCAGGTTCGCTATTGGTTATTGACCGAGAATGGTTCTAGGTCATGTCTACATAGTTCTCGAACCCGTAGGGTCCGCACGCTTAACGTTACGATGACAGTTTTATTATGAGTTTATAAGTTTTGATGTACCGAAGTTTGTTCGGAGTCCCGGATGTGATCACAGACATGACGAGGAGTCTCGAAATGGTCGATACATAAAGATTGATATATTGGACGACTATATTCGGACACCGGAAGTGTTCCGGACATTTTCGGAGAAAACCGGAGTGCCGGAGGGTTACCGGAACCCCCCGGGAGAAGTAATGGGCCTTATGGGCCTCAGTGGAGAAGAGAGAGGGGCGGCCAGCATGGGCCGTGCGCCTCCTCCCCCTCTGGTCCGAATTGGACTAGGAGGGGGGGCGCCCCCCTCTTTCCTTCTCCCTCTTCCCCTTCCTTTCCCCTCCTAGTAGGAGTAGGAAAGGGGGAGTCCTACTCCCACTAGGAGGAGGATTCCTCCTCCTGGCGCGCCCTCTAGGGCCAGCCAGCCTCCCCCCTTGCTCCTTTATATACGGGGGCAGGGGGGCACCCTAGGACACACAAGTTAATCTACGGATCGTTCCTTAGCCGTGTGCGGTGCCCCCCTCCACCATATTCCACCTCGGTCATATCGTCGCGGAGTTTAGGCGAAGCCTGCGCCGGTAGAACATCATCATCGTCACCATGCCGTCGTGCTGACAGAACTCATCCCCGAAGCTTTGCTGGATCGGAGCCCGGGGATCGTCATCGAGCTGAACGTGTGCTGAACTCGGAGGTGCCGTACGTTCGGTACTTGGATCGGTCGGATCGTGAAGACGTACGACTACATCAACCGCGTTGTCATAACGCTTCCGCTTACGGTCTACGAGGGTACGTGGACAAACACTCTCCCCTCTCATTGTTATGCCATCACCATGATCTTGCGTGTGCATAGGAATTTTTTTGAAATTACTACGTTCCCCAACAGGATCCATGTATCAGAACAAAGCATAGACTTTGGTGGACTTGCCCGATGATCGGCAAGCCATTAAGATAAATGGATCTTTAAGAAGAAGACGGACATGGACGGTAATGTCACCGTCTATGAAGCTCGATTTGTGGCGAAGAGTTTTTCACAAGTTCAAGGAGTTTACTACGATGAGATTTTCTCATCTGTAGTGATGCTTAAGTCCATCGGAATCATGTTAGCATTAGCTGCATTTATGAAATCTGGCAGATGGATGTCAAAATGAGTTTCCTTACTAGTTTTCGTAAGGAAAGGTTGTATGTGATACAATCAGAAAGGTTTTTTTGATCCTAAGGATGCTAAAAGGTATGCTAGCTCCAGTGGTCCTTCCATGGACTAGAGCAAGCATCTCGGAGTCAGAATATGCGCTTTGATGAGATGATCAAAGATTTTGGGTTTATACAAAGTTTATGAGAAACTTGTATCTCCAAAGAAGTGAGTGGGAGCACTATAAAATTTCTGATGAGTATATGTTGTTGACATATTGTGGATCAGAAATGATGTAGAATTTATGGAAAGCATATAGGGTTATTTGAAAAGTGTTTTTCAATTGAAAACCTGGATTAAGTTGCTTGAACATTGAGCATCAAGATCTATGAGGATAGATCAAAAACGCCTAATGGTACTTTCAAATGAGCATGTACCTTGACATGATCTTGAAGGTGTTCAAGATGGATCAGTCAAAGAAGGAGTTCTTGCCTGAGTTGTAAGGTATGAAGTTAAGACTTAAAGCTCGACCACGACAGAAGAAAGAGGAAGGACGAAGGTCGTCCCCTATGCTTTTGTCATAGGCTCTATACTGTATGTCATGCTGAGTACCGCACCTGATGTGTGCCTTGCCACATGTCTGGCAAGAGGGTACAAAGGTGATCAAGGAGTGGATCACCAGACAGCGGTCAAAATTGTCCTTGGAGTAATAAGGACATGTTTCTCGATTATGGAGGTGATAAAGAGTTCGACGTAAAGGGTTACGTCAATGCAAGCTTTAACACCTATCCGAATGACTCTGAGTAGCAAACCGGATACATATAGTGGAGCAACCATTTGGAATAGCTCCAAGTGGAGCGTGGAAGCAACATTTACAATATGACCTAGAGATTTGCGAAGTACATACGGATCTGAATGTTGCAGACCCGTTGATTAAAACCTCTCTCACAAGCAAAACATGATCAAACCCCAGAACTCATTGAGTCTTAATCACATGATGATGTGAACTAGTTTAGTGACACTAGTAAACTCTTTGGATGTTGGTCACATGGCGATGTGACCTGTGAGTGTTAATCACGTGGCGATGTGAACTAGATTATTGACTCTAATGCAAGTGGGAGACTGTTGGAAATATGACCTAGAGGCAATAATAAATTAGTTATTATTATTATATTTCCTTGTTCATGATAATCGTTTATTATCCATGCTATAATTGTATTGATAGGAAACTCAGATACATGTGTGGATACATAGACAACACCATGTCCCTAGTAAGCCTCTAGTAGACTAGCTCGTTGATCAATAGATGGTTACGGTTTCCTGACCATGGACATTGGATGTCGTTGATAACGGGATCACATCATTAGGAGAATGATGTGATGGACAAGACCCAATCCTAAGCGTAGCACAAAGATTGTTTATGATGAGGACATCAATACCATTGTTACACCCACAACCCCTACTGCTACATATACTGGACCAATTACTAGAGCTCGCGCACGCCAATTAAATTATCAGGTACTTTCGTTTCTTGGTAATGATTCTAATGTTCATCAAAATATGATGCTGCCTAAATTGGATACATTTGTTTTGCTTACAAATGAAGGGCCTAGCTTGGAGAAGGATGAACATTGGAGCATGAACAAGCATGGAGATGATGGCATGTGCAAGGGGAACAAGAACGGAGTTACAAGTGATGATTTCAGGACTTTGAAGCCACCATAATGGGTGCATGAAGCCTTGGATAAAATATACAAGATGCCACTTCATAAATTTCGTCCCGAGGCTATTCTAGGTGCTGCGTCACCTTATTATTGGGCCAGGCCCATGTAATTCGAAATACATAAGTATAGGCTATTTTTAGAGTCCGTATGTGTGGGGAAACAAGAGATAGGATTGATTTCGGACCCCTCCACCAAGGGCCACGAAATTCCCCCCTCTTCCTCCATATATACAGCCCTTAGGGCACCGTTTAGACTTTGGGTTTTGTTTAGATTAAAGTTTGCCATAGCTGCAACTTCGCGTACTTCGTTTGTGTTCAACGACCAGACAAAGACGTCTCAGAACCCCACCTTGATCAATAAAGCTTTCATCTTATATTCGCAATATCCAGATTGCAATCTTAGTTTCTTGCTTGTTCTTCGTTTGCTCGCAGGAAATAGACCCTCGTGGTCAGGTTGATCGTGCTCCGGCGTGGTCAATAACCTCTCGGAGTTGGTTTAGCGATTGCTAAGGCGCGATGTCCTCGCACGTTCGTAGTTGGATCGTCAAAGTCGACTTCCACCAAAGCGATATCCATCATCTCATCGAAAGACGGGACACCTTTGCCTCTATCAAGTGGTATCAGATTTTCAGGTTGCTCGGTGAGATTTTACAGTTTTTCGTAGTTTAGATCGAGTCTGTTTCTTCATACCTATAGTCCACGAAAAAGCCAAAAAAAATTAGGGTTAGTTCATCCTATCCGAACCAATCTGAGCCTTTGCACAATCTTTTCTGTATTTGCGTTGTTGAATTTGCGGTTGCTTCGTCGTGTCAAGTTGCTGGTCTTAGCGTCTAATCTTTAGAGTTTCGAGTTCTGTTCACGGGTATTCACGCCGCCGCCGCACCATCATCATCGCCCTGCCATATACCACCACCGCTTATCCGCTACTAATCCGAGTCCATATACCACCACCAATCCGAGTCCATATACCACCACAATCCGAGTCCATATACCACCACCAATCCGAGTTCATATACCACTACCAATCCGAGTCCACATATACCACCGTCATATACCATCACTAGTGCGAGTTCCACCAGATTCATCTCCGCCACCAGTCCTAGTCCGAGTCCAGTATTTGTTCCTTTCTTTCCGAGTTCGAGATCACACGATACTACGAGACGTGACCAAGTCGGACTCCCCAACTTTTGTGCTACCCGCAGTAGAAAAATAGTTCCAGTTTCAAAAAAAAACTAAGTCTGGAAAATTCTGGCTAGGCAGTTTCTAGACTATTTGTAGACTTCTTCGAAAAAAATTTGTTGCGGCGCAAAAAAAAGAGGAAAAAAGTGCAAAAAAAATTTGAAAAAAAATTCAGAGTGTGCTCCTCCCTTGTTTACGTGCAGCGCCGTGATTTTGTTAGTGTTCTAGGCTCGCGTCTCTAGCACGGTCTAGCCTAGGACCAGCACAGTACCGTCGTTGAGCGTTTATTCAACTTTGCATCTCTGAATTGATTATTGCTGATCATTTTTTTGCTACCATATTATAAGCCTTCCCAGCTCCACATACATCTACGTCGTGCATTTGACTCTCCCTGGTAATTGCTCTATCCAAGCTTTGAGAGTTTTAACTACAACGGTTGCCGATCACCACCTGCTGCTGGGTAAGAACTGGTAAGAATTTGAGATTCGCTTGACGGATTTGTGACACCCCACCACCACCATATTCCAGTAGTCTGTAGGATCATATTCTTGTCTATTTCTATTGCTGCTAACTATGGCAGGAACACAAGTCGACGAGATTGACTGGGAGAACATGACGAACAAGGAGCTTCATGATAAGTTTCATCAAATGTTGGGTCAATAGGTGGAAGATGTGATGGCCAGCTTTGGAAAGGCAATGGAGAAGATGGATGACATTGAGAAGTCAATTGACACCAAGTTGGGCGCTAAGTTTGATGAATTACTCAAACGTCTCCCACAACCAGCTCTACGCCGCGATACCGTAGGGCGAGCACAGCATGTTCCTATTGAGCCAAGACAAAATTCTGGTGGCGCTGCTACTGCTGTTGGTGCTTCTGTAGCTCCTGCTGTTACAGCAGAGGTGGAGGACTATTACGAGGATGAGGTTGATCAAAATCAGAACTACGTGCAGCCACCAGCACCACCACCAGCAGGTCGACCTCAGGTATATATTCGCAATGGTAGGCCTGCACCACCACCTCAGGTACGAGATAATGACCATATTTCAAAACTGAAATTGAATATTCCACCATTTGAGGGTAGATATGTTCCTGATATATATCTTACTTGGGAGTTAGAAACTGAACAATGTTTTACATGTTTACAATATCCCGAGGAGAGACGGGTTGCTGCTGCTGTTTGTGCTTTCACTAGTTTTGCATGTGTATGGTGGTCTGAACATTGTAGATTATATCCTATTCCAACTACTTGGGTTGCTTTGAAAACTGCTATGCGTACTCGTTGGGTTCCACCATATTATCAACGTGAATTGCTTCAAAAATTGCAGCGTTTAAGACAAGGAAAAAATTCCGTAGAAGAATATTATCAGGAATTACAAACTAGCATGATTAGATGTGGTATTGTTGAGGAGAATGAAGCTATGCTTGCACGTTTTATGGGTGGATTAAATAGAGAGATTCGGACCATTCTAGAGTATAAGGAGTATACTAATATCACTCGTTTATTCCATCTTGCTTGTAAAGCTGAACGTGAAGTGCAGGATCGACAAGCATTGGCGCGAACTAACTTTTCTGCAGGTCGAATTTCATCATGGACACCGCGTGCATCCTCTACTTCCACTGCACCAGCACCTCCATCAGCTGCTACCTCCAGCCGTGATACAAGAAAGCAGCCACAACCACCACTATCTGCCAAGAGCGCACCTGCCGGGCCTGCATAGAGCTCTTCTTCGTCCATGGCATCAACAAAGCACATAAGTGATACTATTTGTCGTCGTTGTAAGGGAAGAGGACATTATGTGCGAGAATGCAAATCTCAGCGTGTGATGATTGCTACTGAGGATGGTGGGTATGAGTCTGCTAGTGACTATGATGAGGAGACTTTGGCCCTTATTACAAGTGAAGAACACGGTGGAGATGATTCTGATCATGAGACGCAATACATGGCTCCTGAAGATGCTGACAGGTATGAATGTTTAGTTGCTCAGCATGTTTTGAGTGTGCAGGTTACACAAGCTGAGCAAAATCGGAGGTATAATTTGTTCCATACAAAGGGAGTTGTGAAGGAACGTTCTGTGCACGTCATCATAGATGGAGGGAGCTGCAACAACTTGGCTAGCATGGAGATGGTGGAGAAGCTATCTCTCACCACAAGATCACATCCACATCCTTACTACATCCAATGGTTCAACAACAGCGGCAAGTTAAGGTAACATGTACTGTTCGTGTGCATTTTAGTATCTCTACATATGCTGATTATGTTGATTGTGATGTGGTACCTATGCAAGCATGTTCCTTATTACTTGGTCGACCATGGCAATTTGATAAAAATTCTGTACACCATGGTAGAAACAACCAGTATACTCTTGTTCATAAGGATAAAAATATTACTTTGCTTCCTATGACTCCTGAGTCCATTTTGAAAGATGATATTAATAGAGCTAATAAAGCAAAACAGGAGAAAAATAAGAGTGAAAATCAGATTGTGGCAAAAGAATTTGAGCAACAAATGAAGCCTAATAGTAAACCATCTAGTGTTGTTTCTGAAATTAAATTGAAAAGTGCATGTTTACTTGCCACTAAATCTGATATTGATGAGCTAGATTTTAGCAAATCTGTTTGCTATGCTTTTGTGTGCAAAGAGACATTATTTTCATTCGAGGACATGCCTTCCTCTTTGCCTCCTGCTGTCACTAACATTTTGCAGGAGTTCGCTGACGTCTTTCCACAAGACGTGCCACCGGGATTACCTCCCATTCGAGGGATTGAGCATCAGATTGACTTAATTCCCGGTGCATCATTACCCAACCGTGCACCATACCGTACCAATCCAGAGGAGATGAAGGAGATTATGCGTCAAGTACATGAGCTGCTCGACAAAGGTTATATACGCGAATCCCTTAGTCCCTGTGCTGTTCCTATTATTCTAGTGCCGAAAAAGGATGGTACATCACGTATGTGTGTTGATTGTAGAGGCATTGATAATATTACTATTCGTTATCGTCATCCTATTCCTAGGCTAGATGATATGCTTGATGAATTGAGTGGCTCTACAATATTCTCCAAAGTTGATTTGCGTAGTGGATACCATCAAATTCGTATGAAATTGGGAGATGAATGGAAAACAGCATTTAAAACTAAGTTTGGATTATATGAGTGGTTAGTCATGCCTTTTTTGTTAACTAATGCACCAAGTACTTTCATGAGATTAATGAACGAAGTTTTACGTGCTTTCATTGGACGATTTGTGGTAGTTTACTTTGATGACATATTGATTTATAGCAGATCTTTGGAGGAACATTTGGAACATTTACGTGTTGTTTTTATTGCTCTACGTGATGCATGTTTGTTTGGTAACCTTGGGAAGTGCACCTTTTGCACCGACCGAGTGTCTTTTCTTGGCTATGTTGTTACTCCACAGGGAATTGAAGTTGATAAAGCCAAGATTGAAACTATTGAGAGTTGGCCGCAGCCCAAAACGGTCACACAAGTGAGGAGTTTTCTTGGCCTCGCTGGATTCTATAGGCGTTTTGTGAGAGATTTCAGCACCATTGCTGCACCTCTCAATGAGCTTACAAAGAAGGATGTGCCTTTTGTTTGGGGTACCACACAGGAAGAAGCCTTCACGGTATTGATAGATAAGTTGACACATGCTCCTTTACTCCAACTTCCTGATTTTAATAAGACTTTTGAGCTTGAATGTGATGCTAGTGGAATTGGATTAGGAGGTGTGTTATTACAAGATGGCAAACCTGTTGCATACTTTTCTGAAAAATTGAGTGGGCCTAGTCTGAATTATTCTACTTATGATAAAGAATTATATGCTCTTGTTCGGACTTTAGAAACATGGCAACATTATTTATGGACCAAAGAATTTGTTATACACTCTGATCATGAATCTTTGAAACATATTAAAAGTCAAGCTAAACTGAATCGTAGACATGCTAAATGGGTTGAATTCATTGAGACTTTCCCTTATGTCATTAAACACAAGAAGGGAAAAGAAAATGTTATTGTTGATGCATTATCTCATCGCTATACTATGCTTTCACAACTTGACTTCAAAATATTTGGTTTGGAGACCATCAAAGATCAATATGTGCATGATGCTGATTTTAAAGATGTATTGCAGAATTGTAACGAAGGTAGAACATGGAACAAGTTCGTCGTTAATGATGGTTTTGTGTTCTGTGCTAACAAGCTATGCATTCCAGCTAGCTCCGTTCGTCTTTTGTTGTTGCAGGAGGCGCATGGAGGAGGATTAATGGGACACTTTGGCGTGAAGAAGACAGAGGACGTACTTGCTACACATTTCTTTTGGCCAAAGATGAGACGGTATGTTGAGCGCTTTGTTGCTCGCTGCACTACATGTCAAAAAGCTAAGTCACGACTCAATCCTCATGGTTTATATATGCCTTTGCCTGTACCTAGTGTTGCTTGGGAGGATATATCTATGGACTTTGTTTTAGGTTTACCTCGAACAAAGAAGGGGAGGGATATCATATTTGTTGTCGTGGATAGATTCTTGAAAATGGCACACTTTATACCATGTCATAAAAGCGATGATGCTGTTAATGTTGCTGATTTGTTCTTTCGTGAAATTATTCGCTTGCATGGTGTGCCAAATACTATTGTTTCAGATCGTGATACTAAATTTCTTAGCCACTTTTGGAGATGTTTATGGGCTAAGTTGGGGACTAAACTACTTTTTAGTACTACTTGTCACCCCTAAACTGATGGACAAACTAAAGTAGTCAATAGAACATTGTCTACTATGCTTAGGGCTGTTTTCAAGAATAATAAGAAAATGTGGGAAGAATGCTTGCCTCATATTGAATTTGCTTATAATCGTTCATTGCATTCTACTACTAAGATGTGCCCTTTTGAAATTGTGTATGGTTTCCTACCTCGTGCACCTATTGATTTGTTACCTCTTCCATCTTTGGAGAAAGTTAATTTTGATGCTAAACAACGTGCTGAATTGATTTTAAAAATGCATGAGTTAACTAAGGAAAACATTGAGCGTATGGATGCTAAATATAAACTTACTGGAGATAAGGGTAGAAAACATGTTGTGTTTGCACCTGGAGATCTTGTTTGGTTACATTTGCGTAAGGATAGATTTCCTAATTTGCGCAAATCAAAGCTAATGCCTCGTGCTGATGGTCCTTTTAAGGTGTTGGAGAAAATAAATGATAATGCATATAAACTTGAGCTGCCTGCAGATTTTGGGGTTAGTCCCACTTTTAACATTGCAGATTTGAAGCCTTATTTGGGTGAGGAAGATGAGCTTCCGTCGAGGACGACTTCATTTCAAGAAGGGGAGGATGATGAGGACATCAATACCATTGTTACACCCACAACCCCTACTACTACATATACTGGACCAATTACTAGAGCTCGCGCACGTCAATTAAATTATCAGGTACTTTCATTTCTTGGTAATGATTCTAATGTTCATGAGAATATGATGCTGCCTAAATTGGATACATTTGTTTTGCTTACAAATGAAGGGCCTAGCTTGGAGAAGGATGAACATTGGAGCATGAACAAGCATGGAGATGATGGCATGCGCAAGGGGAACAAGAACGGAGTTACAAGTGATGATTTCAGGACTTTGAAGCCACCATAATGGGTGCATGAAGCCTTGGATGAAATATACAAGATGCCACTTCATAAATTTCGTCCCGAGGCTATTCTAGGTGCCGTGTCACCTTATTATTGGGCCAGGCCCATGTAATTTCGAAATACATAAGTATAGGCTATTTTTAGAGTCCGTATGTGTGGGGAAACAAGAGATAGGGTTGATTTCAGACCCCTCCACCAAGGGCCACGAAATTCCCCCTTCTTCCTCCATATATACAGCCCTTAGGGCACCGTTTAGACTTTGGGTTTTGTTTAGATTAAAGTTCGCCATAGCTGCAACTTCGCGTACTTCGTTTGTGTTCAACGACCAGACAAAGACGTCTCAGAACCCCACCTTGATCAATAAAGCTTTCATCTTATATTCGCAATATCCAGATTGCAATCTTAGTTTCTTGCTTGTTCTTCGTTTGCTCGCAGGAAACAGACCCTCGTGGTCAGGTTGATCATGCTCCGGCGTGGTCAATAACCTCTCGGAGTTGGTTTAGCGATTGCTAAGGCGCGACGTCCTCGCACGTTCGTAGTCGGATTGTCAAAGTCGACTTCCACCAAAGCGATATCCATCATCTCATCGAAAGACGGGACACCTTTGCCTCTATCAGTGTAGTTCGTATGCTAAAGCTTTTCTAATGTCAAGTATCATTTCCTTAGACCATGAGATTGTGCAACTCCCGGATACCGTAGGAATACTTTGGGTGTACCAAACGTCACAACGTAACTGGGTGGCTATAAAGGTGCACTACGGGTATCTCCGAAAGTGTCTGTTGGGTTGGCACGAATCGAGACTGGGATTTGTCACTCCGTGTGACGGAGAGGTATCTCTGGGCCCACTCGGTAGGACATCATCATAATGTGCACAATGTGACCAAGGGGTTGATCACGGGATGATGTGTTACGGAACGAGTAAAGAGACTTGCCGGTAACGAGATTGAACAAGGTATCGGGATATCGAAGATCGAATCTCGGGCAAGTACTATACCGCTAGACAAAGGGAATTGAATACGGGATTGATTGAATCCTCGACATCGTGGTTCATCCGATCAGGTCATCGTGGAACATGTGGGAGCCAACATGGGTATCCAGATCCCGCTGTTGGTTATTGGCCGGAGAGTTGTCTCGGTCATGTCTACGTGTCTCCCGAACCTGTAGGGTCTACACACTTAAGGTTCGATGATGCTAGGGTTATAAAGGAAGTTTGTATGTGGTTACCGAATGTTGTTTGGAGTCCCGGATGAGATCCCAGAAGTCACGAGGAGTTCCGGAATGGTCCGGAGGTAAAGATTTATATACGGAAAGTTGTTGTTCGGGTTCCAGGAAAAGTTCGGTTTTTTCCGGTATTGTACCGGGAAGCTTCCGGAAGGTTCCGGAGGATTCCGGAGGGGTCCGGAGGTCCAAAAAATGTTCCACCACGTCCAATACAGCAGCATGGGCTGTAGGGGGGCGCCCTAGCCTTAATGGGCTAGGGGCACCAGCCCCCCAATGCCCATGCGCATGGGAGAGGGGAAGCCCTAAAGGGGAGGGCCTCCACTTGACTTGGGAGGCACTCCTCCCCCCTTGGCCGCCGCCCAACCCTAGATGGGATCTAGGGGGGCCAGCCCCCCTCTCTCTCCACCTATAAATAGTGGAGGGGTGAGAGGGCGGCCACACCCCAAGTTTTGGCGCAGCCCTCCCCCTCTCCCAAGTTCTCCTCTTGCGCGGTGCTTGGCGAAGCCCTGCAGGATTGCCACGCTCCTCCACCACCACCACGCTGTCGTGCTGCTGCTGGACGGAGTCTTCCCCAACCTCTCCCTCTCTCCTTGCTGGATCAAGGCATGTGAGACGTCACCGGGCTGCATGTGTGTTGAACGCGGAGGTGCCGTCCGTTCGGCACTAGGATCATCGGTGATTTGGATCACGACGAGTACGACTCCATCAACCCCGTTCACTTGAACGCTTCAACTTAGCGATCTACAAGGGTATGTAGATGCACTCTCCTTCCCCTCGTTGCTAGATTACTCCATAGATTGATCTTGGTGATGCGTAGAAAATTTTGAATTTCTGTTACGTTCCCCTACAGCTCGCCCACACAATTTGTTCCTCTCTTTCCTCTAGCAGTCCTTCTCCATCATGGCAACGAGGTGAGGGCGTGGCGGCGATGAGGGCTTGATACGTCCATTTTGCATCATGCTTTTATATCGATATATATTGCATTATGGGCTGTTATTACACGTTATGTCACAATACTTATGCCTTTTCTCTCTTATTTTACAAGGTTTACACGAAGAGGGAGAATGCCGGCAGTTGGAATTCTAGGTTGGAAAAGGAGCAAATATTAGAGACCTATTCTGCACAACTCCAAAAGTCCTGAAACTCCACGGAAGTTATTTTTTGGAATTAATAAAAAGTACTGAGCGAAGAAAATACCAGAGGGGGGCCACCCACCTTCCGCGAGGGTGGGGGCGCGCCCTACCCCCCTGGGCACCCCCTACCTTGTGGGCCCCTTGGCAGGCCTCTGGTGCCCATCTTCTGCTATATGAAATCCTTTACCCTGGAAAAATTCATAAGCAAGCTTTCAGGACGAAACACCGCCGCCACGAGGCGGAACCTTGGCGAAACCAATCTAGGGCTCCGGCGGATCTATTCTGCCGGGGAAACATCCCTCCGGGAGGGGAAAATCATCACCATCGTCATCACCATCGATCCTCTCATCGGGAGGGGGTAAATCTCCATCAACATCTTCACCAGCACCATCTCCTCTCAAACCCTAGTTCATCTCTTGTATCCAATCTTTGTCCCAAAACCTCAGATTGGTACCTGTGGGTTGCTAGTAGTGTTGATTACTCCTTGTAGTTGATGCTAGTTTGTTTATTCGGTGGAAGATCATATGTTCAGATCCTATATGCATATTAATACTCCTCTTATTATGAACATGAATATGATTTGTGAGTAGTTAGGTTTGTTCCTAAGGACATGGGAGAAGTCTTGCTATAAATAGTCATGTGAATTTGGTATTCGTTCGATATTTTGATGAGATGTATGTTGTCTCTCCTCTAGTGGTGTTATGTGAATGTCGACTACAGGACACTTCACCATTGTTTGGGCCTAGACTAAGGCATTGGGAAGTAATAAGTAGATGATGGGTTGCTAGAGTGACAGAAGCTTAAACCCTAGTTTATGAGTTGCTTCGTAAGGGGCTGATTTGAATCCATATGTTTCGTGCTATGGTTAGGTTTACCTTAATACTTCTTTTGTAGTTGCGGATGCTTGCAATAGGGGTTAATCATAAGTGGGATGCTTGTCCAAGAAATGGCAGTACCCAAGCACCGGTGCACCCACATATCAAATTATCAAAGTAACGAACGTGAATCATATGAGCGTGATGAAAACTAGCTTGACGATAATTCCCATGTGTCCTCGGGAGCACTTTTCTCTATATAAGAATTTGTCCAGGCTTGTCCTTTTCCACAAAAAGGATTGGGCCACCTTGCTGCACCTTATTTACTTTTGTTACTTGTTACCCATTACGAATTACCTTATCACAAAACTATCTGTTACCGATATTTTCAGTGCTTGAAGAGAATACCTTACTGAAACCGCTTGTCATTTCCTTCTGCTCCTCGTTGGGTTTGATACTCTTACTTATCGAAAGGACTACGATAGATCCCCGACACTTGTGGGTCATCAAGACTCTTTTCTAGCGCCATTGCCGGGGAGTGAAGCGCCTTTGGTAAGTGGAACTTGGTAAGGAAAATTTTATATAGTGTGCTGAAATTTACTGTCACTTGTTACTATGGAAAGTAACCCTTTGAGGAGCTTGTTCGGGGTATCTTCACCCCGACCAGTAGAGCAAAGAGTTTCTCCTCAATGTACTGAGCCAACTGAAAATGTTTACTTTGAAATTTCTTCGGGTATGATAGAGAGACTGCTAGCTAATCCTTTTACAGGAGATGGAACATTGCATCCCGATTTGCACCTAATCTATGTGGATGAAGTTTGTGGATTATTTAAGCTTGCGGGTATCCCCGAGGATGTTATCAAGAAGAAGGTCTTCCCTCTATCTTTGAAAGGAAAGGCATTGACATGGTTTAGGCTATGTGATGATATGGGATCATGGAACTACAACCGATTGAAATTGGAATTTCATTAGAAGTTTTTATCATATGCATCTTGTTCATCGTGATCGTAATTATATAAATAATCTTTGGCCTCGCGAAGGAGAAAGCATCGCTCAAGCTTGGGGGAGGCTTAATTCAATGTTATATTCATGCCCCAATCAGGAGCTCTCAAGAGAAATCATTATTCAAAAATTTTATGCTCGGCTTTCTCTCAATAATCGCTCCATGCTCGATAATTCTTGTACTGGTTCTTTTATGATGAAGACTATTGTATTCAGATGGGATTTATTGGAAAGAATTAAACGCAACTCTGAAGATTGGGACCTCGACAAAGGTAAGGAGTCAGGTATAACACCTAAGTTTGATTGTGTTAAATCTTTTATGGATACCGATGCTTTTCGTGAATTTAGCACTAAATATGGACTTGACTCTGAGATAGTAGTTTCTTTCTGTGTATCATTTGCTACTCATGTTGACCTCCCTAAGGAGAAGTGGTTTAAATATAATCCTCCCATTGAAGTAAAATTAGTTGCACCTATTAAAGTTGAAGAAAAGAGTATCACTTATAATGATCCTATTGTTCCTACTACCTATATTGAGAAACCACCTTTCCGTGTTAGGATAAATGATCATGCTAAAGCTTCAACTGTGGTTCGTAAGAGTAATACTGGAACACCTACACCACCTGAGCAAATTAAAGTTGGATCTAGTATTGCTATGGTTAAAGATCTCTTGGCTGATAATATTGATGGGCATGTTATTTACTTCTGTGATGAAGCTGCTAGAATTG
Organism: Triticum dicoccoides; assembly: GCF_002162155.2. Lineage (NCBI taxonomy): Eukaryota > Viridiplantae > Streptophyta > Magnoliopsida > Poales > Poaceae > Triticum > Triticum dicoccoides. The sequence goes on from NC_041391.1 coordinate 384,163,337, forward strand.
CTAGACCCAATACTAAAAATAAACATAGACCTGTTGTAGGCATGCCTGTTATTTCTGTTAAAATAGGAGATCATTGTTATCATGGCTTATGTGATATGGGTGCTAGTGCAAGTGCAATACCTCATTCCTTATACAAAGAAATTATGCATGATATTGCACCTGCTGAGATAGAAGAAATTGATGTTACAATTAAGATTGCTAATAGAGATACTATTTCACCAGTTGGGATTGTTAGAGTTGTTGAAGTCTTGTGTGGGAAAGTTAAATATCCTGCTGATTTTCTTGTTCTTGGTTCCCCATAAGATAGCTTTTGTCCCATTATATTTGGTAGACCCTTCTTGAATACTGTTAATGCTAGGATAGATTGCGAAAAGGATGTTGTTACTATTGGTTTGGGGGATATGTCTCATGAGTTTAATTTTGCTAAATTTCATAGACAACCCCATGATAAAGAATTTCCTAGTAAGGATGAAATTATTGGTCTTGCTTCTATTGCCATGCCTCCTAATGATCCTTTAGAACAATATTTGCTAGACCATGAAAATGATTTGTTTATGAATGAAAGAAGGGAGATAGTTGAAGTATTCTTTAAACAGGGACCTATTTTGAAACACAACTTGCGTGTTGAAATTCTAGGGGATCCACCACCACCCAAGGGTGATCCCATGTTTGAGCTTAAGCCACTACCTGATACTCTTAAATATGCTTATCTTAATGAAAAGAAGATATATCCTGTTATTATTAGTGCTAACCTTTCAGAGAAGGAAGAGGAGAAATTATTGAAAACTCTGAAGAAGCACCGTGCTGCTATTGGATATACTCTTGATGATCTTAAGGGCATTAGTCCCAATCTATGCCAATACAATATAAAATTGGAGAAAGATGCCAAACCAGTTGTTGATCACCAACGATGGTTAAATCCTAAGATGAAAGAAGTGGTAAGAAAAGAAATACTAAAGCTCCTGAAGGCAGGTATAATTTATCCCGTTGCTGATAGTCAGTGGGTAAGTCCTGTCCATTGTGTCCCTAAGAAGGGAGGTATTACTGTCGTTCCTAATGATAAAGATGAATTGATTTCCGCAAAGAATTGTTACAGGTTATAGTATGGTAATTGATTTCCACAAATTAAATAAAGCTACTATAAAGGATCATTACCGTTTGCCTTTTATTGATCAAATGCTAGAAAGATTATCCAAACATAGACATTTTTGCTTTCTAGATGGTTACTCTAGTTTCTCTCAAATACCCATGTCAAAGGAGGATCAAGAAAAGACCACTTTCACTTGCCCTTTCGGTACTTTTGCTTATAGACGTATGCCTTTTGGTTTATGTAATGCACCTACTACCTTTCAAAGATGCATGATGGCTATATTCTTTGACTTTTGTGAAAAGATTGTTCAGGTTTTCATGGATGATTTCTCCATTTATGGATCCTCTTTTGATGATTGCTTGAGCAACCTTGATCGAGTTTTGCAGAGATGTGAAGAAACTAATCTTGTCTTGAATTGAGAAAAATGCCACTTTATGGTTAATGAAGGCATTGTCTTGGGGCATAAAATTTCTGAAAGAGGTATTGAAGTGGATAAAGCTAAAGTTGATGCTATCGAAAAGATGCCATGTCCGAAGGACATTAAAGGTATAGGAAGTTTCCTTGGTCATGCCGGTTTTTATAGGAGGTTCATTAATGACTTCTCTAAAATTTCTAGGCCTCTGACTAATCTCTTACAAAAAGATATTCCTTTTGTCTTCGATGATGATTGTGTAGAAGCATTTGAAATACTTAAGAAGCTTTGATTTATGCACCTATTGTTCAGCCACCTGATTGGAATTTACCCTTTGAAATTATGTGCGATTCTAGTGATTATGCCGTAGGTGCTGTTCTAGGACAAAGAGTTGATAAGAAACTAAATGTTATTCAATATGCTAGTGAAACTCTAGACGGTGCCTAGAGAAATTATGCTACTACTGAAAAAGAATTTTTAGCAGTTGTATTTGCTTGTAATAAGTTCAGACCTTATATCATTGACTCTAAAGTAACTATTCACACTGATCATGCTGCTATTAAATATCTTATGGAAAAGAAAGATGCTAAACCTAGACTTATTAGATGGGTTCTCCTACTACAAGAATTTGATTTGCATATTATTCATAGAAAGGGAGCTGAGAACCCCATTGCAGACAACTTGTCTAGGTTAGAAAATGTTCTTGATGACCCACTACGAATTGATGATAGCTTTCTTGACAAACAATTAGCTGTCATAAATGCTTCTCGTACTGCTCCATGGTATGCTCATTATGCTAATTACATTGTTGCTAAATTTATACCACCTAGTTTCACGTACCAGCAAAAGAAAAAGGTTTTCTATGATTTAAGACATTACTTCTGGGATGACCCACACCTTTATAAAGGAGTAGATGGTGTTATTAGACGTTGTGTACCTGAGCATGAACATGAACAGGTCCTATGCAAGTGTCACTCCTAGACTTATGGAGGACACCACGCTGGAGATAGAACTGTGCATAAGGTATTGTAGTCTGGTTTTTATTGGCCTACTCTCTTCAAGGATGCCCATAAGTTTGTCTTGTCTTGCGATGAATGTCAAAGAATTGGTAATATTAGTAGACATCAAGAAATGCCTATGGATTATTCACTTGTTATTGAACCGTTTGATGTTTGGGGCTTTGATTATATGGGACCGTTTCCTTCCTCTAATGGGTATATGCATATTTTAGTTGCTGTTGATTACGTTACTAAGTGGGTAGAAGCTATTCCAACTAGCAGTGCTGATCATAACACCTCTATTAAGATTCTAAGTTATTTTTTCTGAGGTTTGGAGTCCCTAGATACCTAATGACTGATGGTGGTTCACATTTTATTCATGGTGCTTTTCGTAAAATGCTTGCTAAGTATGATGTTAATCATAGAGTTGCATCTCCATATCACCCACAGTCTAGTGGCCAAGTAGAACTGAGTAACAGAGAGCTTAAATTGATTTTGCAAAAGATTGTTAATAGATCTAGAAAGAATTGGTCCAAGAAACTTGATGATGCATTATGGGCTTATAGAACTGCATACAAAAAACCTATGGGTATGTCTCCATATAAAATGGTTTATGGAAAAGCATGTCACTTACCTCTCGAACTAGAACATAAGGCATATTGGGATATTAAAGAGCTCAATTATGATTTCAAACTTGCTGGTGAGAAGAGGTTATTTGACATTATCTCACTTGATAAATGGAGAACTCAAGCCTATGAGAATGCCAAACTGTTTAAAGAAAAAGTTAAAAGGTGGCATGACAAAAGGATACAAAAGCGTGAGTTTAATGTAGGTGATTATGTGTTGCTTTTCAACCCTCGTTTAAGATTTTTTGCAGGAAAACTCCTCTCTAAATGGGAAGGGCCTTATGTTATCGAGGAGGTCTATCGTTCCGGTGCCATAAAAATCAACAACTTCGAAGGCAAAAGTCCGAAGGTGGTGATTGGTCAAAGAATCAAACATTATATCTCAGGTAATCCCATAAATGTTGAAACTAATGTTATTGAAACCGTAACCCCGGAGGAATACATAAGGGACACTTTCCAGAACGTCTCAGACTCCGAAAAGGAATAGGTATGTGGTACGGTAAGTAAACCGACTCCAAAACAGTTCTAATAGCATTTTTTCTCCGTTTTGGAATATTTAGGAAAATAGGGAAATAAGAAGTAGTCCGGGAAGAACACGTGGCATCCACGAGGGTGGAGGGCGCACCCTACCCCCCTGGGCGCAACCCCTGCCTCGTGGGCACCTTGTGTGCTCTCCGGACTCCGTTTTCTTGCACGATACTTCTTTTTGTCAGTAAAAATTCATTATATAATCTCCCGAAGGTTTTGACCACCGTACCACGACGAAATCCTCTGTTTTTGTTTTTGAGTTGTTTCTGCCGTAGATTAGAGCAATATGTCGTCCCAGGATTCGGAGGGAGAAAGCTATGTGGCTGATTACCTTCTAGACCCTAAGGTCTACGAGGACTTGGAGCATTATGGTTGGACCACCGAGGAAGAAGAAGACTGCGAGCCTAAGGGAAAGGAGGAGACGAGCTCAGATGAATATGAAGTCCCATTACCTCAACCTGGGGACATGCATATGGAGTTTAAAAAGTCAAGCCTCCCTAAGAGAGCAAAGAAACCTAAGATCGAGTTTATCCCTTTTCGTCTCTTGCAGGAGAAGAAACAGGAACTATGCAAAAGGATATTAAGCCTTGAGCAGGAGATCAATGATCTAGGGGAGCAAAATTCCATCCTCAAGCACAAATTAAGGAAGAAGCCTACATCATCAACAACTCCATCATCATCACCTCCGAGGAAGGAGACATAATCACATGGGTATGGGCACTCCCCTTGGCAACTGCCAAGCTTGGGGGAGTTGCCCCGGTATCGTATCACCATCACATTCCTATCTTTACCATTTTTCTTAGTTTGATCCTTTTGGTAATATCTTGATCTAGTAGAATAAAGTTTTGGTATGATTTAGTTTTGTGTGTTTGCCTTATGATCCTTCGATGTAATTGAGTCCGTGAGCTATATATAATAAAGATTAGTGTTAAGTCAAGGGCTTTGCTATCTTGTTATGATCTTGAGGGAATAAAAGAAAAAGAAAGAATAAGAAGAAATAAATAGATCATATGGATCTTATGGAGAATAATGACTTCACATATTAAGAGTATGATGAATAAAAGTTGTTGAGAGTTGGCAAACATAGTTTTGGTCACCGTTGCAATTAATAGGAAGTAATAAAGAAAGAGAGGTTCTCACATATAAATACACTATCTTGGACATCTTTTATGATTGTGAGAACTCATTAAAATATGACATGCTAAAGAGTTGATGTTGGACAAGGAAGACAACGTAAAGGGTTATGTTTTCTTATATCCGAAATAAAGTATATTGTCATGGATCATCCAACATGTTGAGCTTGCCTTTCCCTCTCATGTTAGCCAAATTCTTTGCCCCAAGTAGAGATACTACTTGTGCTTTCGAATATCCTTAAACCCAGTTTTGCCATGAGAGTCCACCATACCTACCTATGGATTGAGTAAGATCCTTCAAGTAAGTTGTCATTGTTGTATGCAATAAAAATTGCTCTCTAAATATGTATGACTTATTAGTGTGGAGAAAATAGGCTTTATACGATCTTGTGATATGGAAGCAATAAAAGCGATAGACTGCATAATAAAGGTCCATATCACAAGTGGCAATATAAAGTGACATTCTTTTGCATTAAGATTTCGTGCATCCAACCATAAAAGCACATGACAACCTCTGCTTCCCTCTGCGAAGGGCCTATCTTTTACTTTTGTCTTATACATTATGCAAGAGTCATGGTGATCTTCACCTTTCCTTTTTATATTTTATCCTTTGGCAAGCACATTGTGTTGGAAAGATCCTGGTATATATATCCAATTGGATGTAAGTTAGCATGAACTATTATTGTTAACATTACCCTTGAGGTACAAGGTTGGGAGGCAACACTATAAGCCCCTATCTTTCTCTGTGTCCGATTAAGACTTCATACCCATAAGTATTGCGTGAGTGTTAGCAATTGTGAAAGACTAAATGATAGTTGAGTATGTGGACTTGCTGAAAAGCTCTTATATTGACTCTTTCCAATGTTATGATAAATTGCAATTGCCTCAATGACCGAGATCATAGTTTGTTGGTTCTCAATGAAGTTTCTGATTCATACTTGACACTGTGAATAGATTGTTACTTTAGTATAAGAAATCATATGAGAATACACACACACACACACACACATAAACACTATTCTGATCACGGGATGAGAATAATATTCTGATCACAACCTGACCTGCCCCGCCAGTAGTACGTTGAACTTCCCTGTGAACTAGGTTGAACTTCCGCCAACATTGCCCAAATGGGGCTTGCGATATACTGTTGGAAAGCTATGGACACCAGTATCATGACCCAACTTAAATTTTTGGCAAAATGTAAGTGGTTTAAGAGCAGTTTTGAAAACCTTTTTTCTTCACACAAAAAATGTGAATCGTATTTTCGATCGCATTTCTAAACTATTTATAGGAATGAGGCATATAATATGGCGTTGGAAAGCTGTTGCAAAACTGCTACTTCCACATGTTGAAAGTTTTCTCTAATTCTCTATGGTTAAAGATTAATTTGAAAAACGTAAAATTTCGCAAATCGAACAGCCGAGTTCGTATTTTCAACATCATTTCTAAACGGCTAATCCAATTGAGGCATATGATACGGAGTTGTAAAGCTTATGAAAATGCGCTACTCTGGCATTTTGAAAGTTTTTTCTAATTTTGAACGGTTTAAGAGTAATTTAGAAAATGGTACAAGTCCTACCGAGTTCGTATTTTCGAGCTAATTTCTTAACCATGCGTCGGAAAGCAGCAAATGATATGGCGTTGGAAAGCTTGAACAAATGCAAAACTTTTTGTATGTATTATTTCTCCCAATTCTTTACGTTTTAAGTCAGTTTCGAAAATGACGAAAAAGTATTTTCGCCGTATTTTATACAAACTTTATCGGAATGGTGCAAATAATATACCGTTGAAAAGCTACGGAAAATGCGAAACTTTTTCATGTTGACAGTTTTCTCTGATTCCCAACCGTTTTCAAGTAATTTCAAAAACGGCGAGATCATTCGTTTTGCCTTTATCGCGAAACAGTTTCGCCAAAAATGCATCGTGTGAAGTACCTGAACTTCTCGGTATGAAACCTTGAACTTCACTCTGTTTTTCACGTGCTTTTTTTGCCCGTGGCTCTCCATCCACGCACCGGAACACTCACGGAATTGAGCAAGTAATATACCAATGGAAAGCTGCTGTAGACACGCAATTTTCCCGTGTTGATCACTTTTTCATACTCACAACAGTTTTAAAAGTTTTTCATGTGAAATTCATTCAGTGTAGTAGTTGAACTTCCTGTTGTTTTCAGTTAAACTTTTGTGATGTATTTTCACTTGTAATTTTTTCATCCATTCGTTAGTGTCACACAAATGATATTCCTTTTGTATAAATCTCTCTCACAATAATTTTTTGAACTTTCTCCGACGAAGGACTTGAACTTACACAAATGATTTCCTACTATTTTGAAGTAAATTAGAAAATGACGAGATCATGATTTCTGCCTTCATCGCGAATGGAAATACACTACGTGAAGTAGTTGAACTTCTCGTGCATGTCTGTTCGAACTTCACATTGTTTTTAACGTGTTGTTTTTTGCACTGCGTGAAGTAGTTGAACTTCTAGGACGTGTCTGTTCGAACTTCACTCTGTTTTTGACGTGCTGATTTTTTACGTGGTGTTTTTTGCACTACGTGAAGTAGTTGAACTTCTGGGGCATCTCTGTTTGAACTTCACCCTGTTTCACTTTATTTGTATTTTTCTTGTATGAAATACAAACCATGTAGTACGTGAACTTCCGGTTGTTATCACTTTTGAACTTCTCTCTGGTTTGAGAGAATGATTTTAAAACACAAAAAACATATTTTTTTATGTATTTTGGACATCTAAATACACGGTGAACCTCTCTCACAAGAATTTTTTGAACTTTTCCTCGCTGAGCAATTGAACTTCTATCAACCATTCTTTTCATTTATAAGTTATTTTTAAAAGTGCAAAAAATTGTGCCGTGTTTTTTATTTTTTCAACAGGTAAATCCTAGGTTTTAATAAACTCCGAACTTCTCTGTTATTTCAATTTAAACTTCACCTTTTTATTTTTTGAGTAAAGAATTGTATTCGAAATTTATAAAGAAAAAATCAAACATGGAAATAGAAGGTGAACCTCTCTCGCAAGAATTTTTGAACTTCCCCTGACAGATCACTTGAAATTCTAGCAACAAACTGTTTTATTCTGACTTGAAATGCATTCCTTGCGGTACTTGAACTTCTCATTGTTTCACTATGAACTTCTGTCACATTTTTGTGCATACATTGAATTACATGCAATTGAAGGTCGGACGTCATTTTTTTCTATTTTCAAACATGTAACTGGAGGTCGGATGTCCTGCAATATTAATTTTGCACCGTGCACGAAGGACCACGTGAACTTCTTGCAACAAACCTTTTAAGCTTTTGGTTTTCTATTCTTATATTCTTATCTGAAATGCATTCTGTGTAGTAGTTGAACGTCCTGCTGTTTTCTGCTTGAACTTCTGTCACATATTTTTGTTCAACCTCTCTCACAAGAATTTTCGAACTTTCTCGGGCCGATCACTTGAACTTCAAGCAAAAAAAATTTGGACTTCAACTTTTATTTTTTATTTTCTCGTATGAAAACACACTTCATGTTGTACATGAACTTCTCGTTGTTATCACTTTTGAACCTCTCTCTATTTTGCTTTAATAACGAAGAAAGTCTGAGTTTTTTGTAGACATCGAACCACTCTAACTTTTTTATTTGAACTTCTTTATATATTTTTTTAGAAATTTGAAAATTGGAGTTTTTTTTGAAACGTTGAACTTCTTCGTTATTTTGAATTGAACTTATTGTTTTTATTCATCAGTAATCGAAAAAATCCGAGCTTTTCAAAAAATATCAAACTGCTATGCTTTTTTGAATTGAACTTCTTCATTTTTTAATTGAACTTCTCTCGGTTACATGAAAATAATTGAGTTTTTTTTATGAATTTTTACTCTAATTTACTTAACCCTTTTTATGAATTTTGAAGCGTTCTATTTTTAGTAGTTGAACTTTTTGTTATTTTATTTTTGAACTTCTTGTTTCCATTCTTTAATAGCGAGGAAAATCTGAGTTTTGTATAATCATCGAACTTCTCCATCTTTTTAATATGGACTTCTTGGTTTCATTTCTTAATCTTTTTTTATGAAATTTTGAAGCGCTCTATTATTAAAAGTTGAACTTCTTGTTATTTAATTTTTGAACTTCTTATTTCCATTCTTTAATAATGAGGAAAAATCTGAGTTTTCTATAATCATCGAACTTATCCGTCTTTTTAATATGGACTTCCTTGTTTTATTTCTTAATCTTTTTTTACGAAATTTTGAGGCGCTCTATTATTAAAAGTTGAACTTCTTGTTTCCATTCTTTAATAACAAGGAAAGTCTGAGTTTTCTATAATCATCGAACTTCTCCATCTTTTTAATATGGACTTCCTGGTTTTATTTCTTAAATCTTTTTTTATGAAATTTTAAAGCGCTATATTATTAAAAGTTGAACTTCTTGTTTCCATTCTTTAATAACGAGGAAAA
>NC_041391.1:384172875-384173802 GCF_002162155.2 Triticum dicoccoides
CTATAATCATCGAACTTATCCGTCTTTTTAATATGGACTTCCTTGTTTTATTTCTTAATCTTTTTTTACGAAATTTTGAGGCGCTCTATTATTAAAAGTTGAACTTCTTGTTTCCATTCTTTAATAACAAGGAAAGTCTTAGTTTTCTATAATCATCGAACTTCTCCATCTTTTTAATATGGACTTCCTGGTTTTATTTCTTAAATCTTTTTTTATGAAATTTTAAAGCGCTATATTATTAAAAGTTGAACTTCTTGTTTCCATTCTTTAATAACGAGGAAAATCTAAGTTTTCTATAATCATCGAACTTCTCCATCTTTTTAATATGGACTTCCTGGTTTTATTTCTTAACCTTTTTAAATTTGAACTTCGTCATTTTTATTCTTTAGTAACAAGGAAAATCTGAGTTTTTTTTAATATTGAACTTCTCTATTTTTCTAATTTGGACTTCTTGGTTTATTCTTTCAGTGACGGCAAAACCCTAGTTTTGTAATAAATATTGAACAGTTTCGTTATTTAAATTTGAAACTTTAGAGTATTTTTAGAAATGTTGATAAATCCCGTTTTTGGATCTGTTGTATGCTGAAAAGACACTTTTTGAGAGAAAAAATAGTGGTACATCTTGTGAAGACATGAACCTACGAGGCAATAATATTTGAACTTGACCCTAAAACTTGACCTTCTCGAACACAACTTCTTGACCTTTAGAAAATAAATAAATAAAATATAAGAATACACAGTTGTAGAATAGATCAATTTCTTTCTATTTTTTATATGAAATCTCATTCGCATATGAGAAAGTAGTGCCTCGGTTTAGATTCATTTTTTAACAAATGATAAATTACGTCCAGTTTCTTTTGTGGAATTTCGATAAACAAGTGGTGGACGTCAAAGTATTCACACACACACACACACACGCACAGACAC
>NC_041391.1:384174159-384191980 GCF_002162155.2 Triticum dicoccoides
CACACACACACACACACACACACACACGTAGTTTGAACTCTCTCAGAATCAATATATGGACATCCATAATTTCTTTTCTCTAAAAAAAGTATCACGCATAGTTGAATCACAACTGAATTTTTATTTTTTTGTACATTTGTAGTTTGCAGAAAAATACCATTTGTTTATAACATAGAAAAAGGACACCTAGTTGAAAACTGGTGCTTTCTCCCCCACACGTTCCAATCTTATCCTCTCATCACTATTGCTGTGCGCTCTCATTCTCTATCTCCGTGACTTTGCTTTCCTCTTCACTGTACTATGAAATCCATAGCAGAAAACAACAGTAGTTTGATCCGAATAAAAAGGTTCCAACGAGATTTCTTGCTGTCGCTCGATACTCTCTAGATGAAGCATAAAGAGCAGCATGCTAGTGGGGGGAGGCCATTCGCTAGACTCAAGCAGTAGCCAGCAGCAGCTCGGTGCCATAGCCTCACGCACGGGGGAAGATGCCAGGGAAACACTACACACAGCAGCAGGGATAGCCGCTAGGAAACCGCGGAGCGCCATGTGCGACAGCAACGAGAGACACCGGGGAAGGTCGAAGACATGCATCATGGAAGGTCGGTGAGAGATGCCAAAGCAGGTCACACATGAGGGATGCAAACATATGTTAGAGGGAGTCAGAGAAGCTGCACTGCATCTTAGTCATCAATCACTCATCAGTCCATATCAAAATTTCCATGCAATTCAAACAAACGATGTTACTGCTTCTGAAGATGAACAAGAGATAGGGGCCGACTACTGCTGCTTGAAGAAGAACGGAGGCTGCGAGGGCTATCAGGAGAGGCCGAGATGGTCGGGAAGCAGGCAAGAGGCCTTGCTGTGGGGAGGTGTCGTCGTCGACCTTCTGTACTCGCCAGCGCGACCTGCCCTCCCTTCTTACGTGACCTGTCGTGTGTCCCGCACTGTGCTACGGCGCGCTCAAGTCTAGCGCCCCCTCCCTTGCATCGGTCTGCGCGCAAGCTCTCCTCCAACAACCGCATCCAGGGCCTTGAATCACCGGATCCCGCTGCCATATTGCGCCTACGGCGCCGCCGCACCGGGCCTCCACCGTTGATTCACCATTCATCCTCCTCCATGCTTCTTACCCCGTCACCGCAGCGGTCACGAGTTCCCTGGCCACGATGGGCAGAGGGCGGCGGTGGAGCTGGTCGGGTCGGAGGGCAGTGGCGGAGGAGGTCGGGGCAGAGGGCAGAGAGGGACGATGGCGGCGGAACGATCCACGGCGAGGGCGGCGGCGGCGGCGCAATCCGTGACGAGGGATGGGGGCGGGGGCGGTGGAGCGTTTCCGGGCGGTGAGCCGGTGACGGCGGCGCTAGTTGGGGATGGGGGCGATGGGGGGTCGTGGGGATCGGGCAGGTTAGGGAAGTTCGATGGGTGGGTCGTGGGGATGGTACACGTAGTGGGTTTTTTTCCGGTTTGGTACCAGTTCGGGAGGACTGCCTCACCTTCTATATGGGGCCATTCATGATCCAAATAACTATTCTGATCCTGGGATCAGAATGTGGCACCCCGACTCAGAAAAATCGGAACGCCCCGTATGCCAGCCCAGAGATCGAGGAGAAGTCTTCTGGAATACGGTACTGCTTGACATAGAATAAACCAGCTTTCTATTATTACAAGAATAAATACAAAGGTCTGATGTTACAAAGGTTCACATCAGCATGGCGACACTACGCCTGCGATACTACACTTGCTCAATGCTAGCAGCAGAACAACTCGTAGCAACGGAAATCTTCTAGCAGCGGAACAACAATGAAGGTGGTGAACTCCACTCCGCAGGGACTCTGGCTGGGACACGATCTAGCTCGCACGAACGGAAACCACGACAAGAAATCAAGCAATCACGGCATCACCTGCAATCTGGCATGACACGCCAGGTCAGTACATTGAATGTACTTGCAAGCTCACAACAACCAAAAACATCAAGGCAAGACAACAACATAGCATTAAGCAGGTTAATTAAATTAACATCTACCATGATATAACAACAACTCCAAGCATAATACGAAACTACTACCATACTGATAAATCACCATCTCCGATCTCCATAACCATATCTCTCTTGTCTAATTGGACAAACAATATACCATCTCGATCACCTCGTGATCAAACCAAACTGTAACCCTGATCCTTACGGCGATCACTACCAAACTGTAACAGTGATCCTTACGGCGATCACAACCCAACCAATAAATGGCCCGTGATCCTTACGGCGATCACAACCCGACCAATAAATGGCCCGTGATCCTTACAGCGATCACAACCTGACCAATACCTGTACTGCTCTAAATATCCATCAAATATACGTCATTCCGTCAGGTGGGTGTTGATCGAATGGTGTACCCTAGTACGAACCCATGCCCATGACCGAGGACGTGGCTATCGATAGATTAAACACACACTCTACAGAGGTAGCGCACTGTACCCACACCACAGAACCCATGGCCTCGCCCTCCCATCCGGGTGGACCAACGGCGTTCCGACAAAACCGATCTACTGCCATGACACTCTCCCGGTCACTCCGACTCACTCTGAAGGAAATATGCCCTAGAGGCAATAATAAAGTTATTATTTATTTCCTCATATCATGATAAATGTTTATTATTCATGCTAGAATTGTATTAACCGGAAACATGATACATGTGTGAATACATAGACAAACTTAATGTCACTAGTATGCCTCTACTTGACTAGCTCATTAATCAAAGATGGTTATGTTTCCTAACCATAGACATGTGTTGTCATTTGATTAACGCGATCACATCATTAGGAGAATGATGTGATTGACCTGACCCATTCCGTTAGCTTAGCATTTGATCATTTAGTATGTTGCTATTGCTTTCTTCATGACTTATACAAAGTTCCTACAACTATGAGATTATGCAACTCCCATTTACCGGAGGAACACTTTGTGTGCTACCTAACGTCACAATGTAACTGGGTGATTATAAAGGATCTCTATAGGTGTCTCCAATGGCACATGTTGAGTTGGTGTATTTCGAGATTAGGTTTTGTCACTCCGATTGTCGAAGAGGTATCTCTGGGCCCTCTCGGTAATGCACATCACTATAAGCCTTGCAAGCAATGTGGCCAATGAGTTGGTTACAGAATGATGCATTATGTAACGTGTAAAGATACTTGCCGGTAACGAGATTGAACTAGGTATTGGATACTGGCGATCAAATCTTGGGCAAGTAACATACCGATGACAAAGGGAACAACGTATGTTGTTATGCGGTTTGATCGATAAAGATCTTCGAAGAATATGTAGGAGCCAATATGAGCATCTAGGTTCCGCTATTGGTTATTGACCACAAACAGTTCTAGGTCATGTCTACATAGTTCTCGAACCCGTAGGGTCCGCACGCTTAACGTTACAATGACAATTATATTATGAGTTTGTATGTTTTGATGAACCGAAGTTTGTTCGGAGTCCCGGATGTGATCACGGATATGACGAGGAGTCTCGAAATGGTCGAGACATAAAGATTGATATATTGGACGACTATATTCGGACACCGGAGTGTTCCGGGTGATTTCGAAGAAAACCGGAATGCCGGAGGGGTTACCGGAACCCCCCGGGGAAGTATTGGGCCTTAGTGGGCCTGAGGGGAGAGAGAGGGCAGCAGCCCAGGAGGTGGCGCGCCCCCTCCCATGAGGAGTCCGAATTGGACTAGGGGAGGGGGGCGCGGCCCCTCTTTCCCTCTCCCTCTCCCTCTCTTTCCTTCCCCCTTCCCTCTTCCTAGTTGGACTAGGAAAGGGGAGTCCTACTCCTACTAGGAGGAGGACTCCCCCCCTCCTTGGCGCGCCCCAAGGGCCGGTCGGCCTCCCCCCTTGCTCCTTTATATACGGGGGCAGGGGGCACCTCTAGACACACAAGGTGATCTTCGTGATCGTTCCTTAGCCGTGTGCGGTGCCCCCCTCCACCATATTCCACCTCGGTCATATCGTTGCGGTGCTTAGGCGAATCCCTGCGTCGGTAGAACATCATCATCGTCACCACGCCATCGTGCTGACGGAACTCATCCCGACACCCTGCTGGATCGGAGTCCGGGGATCGTCATCGAGCTAAATGTGTGCTGAACTCGGAGGTGCCATACGTTCGGTACTTGGATCGGTCGGATCGTGAAGACGTACGACTACATCAACCGCGTTGTTCTAACGCTTTCGCTTTCGGTCTACGAGGGTACGTGGACAACACTCTCCCCTCTCGTTGCTATGCATCACCATGATCCCTGCGTGTGCGTAGGAATTTTTTTGAAATTACTACGTTCCCCAACAGTGGCATCCGAGCCTGGTTTTATGCGTAGATGTCATATGCACGAGTAGAACACAAGTGAGTTGTGGGTGATACAAGTCATACTTCTTACCAGCATGTCATACTTTGGTTCAGCAGTATTGTGAGATGAAGCGGCCGGACCGACATTACGCGTACGCTTACGCGAGACTGGTTTCACCGTTACGAGCACTCGTGCTTAAAGGTGACTGGCGGGTCTCTGTCTCTCTCACTTTAGTTGAACCGAGTGTGGCTACGCCCGGTCCTTGCGAAGGTTAAAACAGCACTAACTTGACGAACTATCGTTGTGGTTTTGATGCGTAGGTAAGAATGGTTCTTGCTCAGCCCGTAGCAGCCACGTAAAATTTGCAACAACAAAGTAGAGGACGTCTAATTTGTTTTTGCAGGGCATGTTGTGATGTGATATGATCAAGACGTGATGCTATATTTTATTGTATGAGATGATCATGTTTTGTAACCGAAGTTATCGGCAGCTGGCAGGAGCCATATGGTTGTCGCTTTATTGTATGAAATGCAAACGCCCTATAATTGCTTTACTTTATCACTAAGCGGTAGCAATAGTCGTAGAAGCAATAGATGGCGTAAACGAAAACGATGCTACGATGGAGATCAACGTGTCGCGCCGGTGACGATGGTGATCATGACGGTGCTTCAGAGATGGAGATCACAAGCACAAGATGATGATGGCCATATCATATCACTTATATTGATTGCACTTGATGTTTATCCTTTATGCATCTTATCTTGCTTTGATTGACGGTAGCATTTTAAGATGACCTCTCACTAAATTATCAAGAAGTGTTCTCCCTGAGTATGCACCATTGCGAAAGTTCTTCGTGCTGAGACACCACGTGATGATCGGGTGTGATAGGCTCTACGTTCAAATACAACGGGTGCAAAACAGTTGCACACGCGGAATACTCAGGTTAAACTTGACGAGCCTAGCATATACAGATATGGCCTCGGAACACGGAGACCGAAAGGTCGAACATGAATCATATAGTAGATATGATCAACATAGTGATGTTCACCATTGAAACTACTCCATCTCACGTGATGATCGGACATGGTTTAGTTGATTTGGATCACGTAATCACTTAGATGACTAGAGAGATGTCTGTCTAAGTGGGAGTTCTTAAGTAATATGATTAATTGAACTTAAATTTATCATGAACTTAGTACCTGATAGTATTTTTGCTTGTCTATGTTTGTTGTAGATAGATGGCTCGTGCTGTTGTTCCGTTGAATTTTAATGCGTTCCTTGAGAAAGCTAAGTTGAAAGATGATGGTAGCAATTACACGGATTGGGTCCGTAACCTGAGGATTATCCTCATTGCTGCATAGAAGAATTACGTCCTGGAAGCACCGCTGGGTGCCAGGCCTGCTGCTAATGCAACTGACGACGTTAAGAACGTGTGGCAGAGCAAAGCTGATGACTACTCGATAGTTTAGTGTCCCATGCTTTACGGCTTGGAACCGGGTCTTCAATGACGTTTTGAACGTCATGGAGCATATGAGATGTCCCAGGAGTTGAAGTTAATATTTCAAGCAAATGCCCGGATTGAGAGATATGAAGTCTCCAATAAGTTCTATAGCTGTAATATGGAGGAGAATAGTTCTGTCAGTGAACATATACTCAAAATGTCTGGGTATAATAATCACTTGATTCAACTGGGAGTTAATCTTCTAGATGATAGTGTCATTGACAAAATTCTTCAATCACTGCCACCAAGCTACAAGAGCTTCGTGATGAACTATAATATGCAAGGGATGGACAAGACTATTCCCGAGCTCTTCGCAATGCTAAAGGCTGTGGAGGTAGAAATCAAGAAGGAGCATCAAGTGTTGATGGTCAATAAGACCACCAGTTTCAAGAAAAAGGGCAAAGGAAAGAAGAAGGGGAACTTCAAAAAGAACAACAAACAAGTTGCTGCTCAAGAGAAGAAACCCAAGTCTGGACCTAAGCCTGAGACTGAGTGCTTCTACTGCAAGCAGACTGGTCACTGGAAGCGGAACTGCCCCAAGTATTTGGCGGATAAGAAGGATGGCAAAGTGAACAATGGTATATGTGATATACATGTTATTGATGTGTACCTTACTAATGCTCACAGTAGCACCTGGGTATTTGATACTGGTTCTGTTGCTAATATTTGCAACTCGAAACAGGGACTACGGATTAAGCGAAGATTGGCTAAGGACGAGGTGACGATGCGCGTGGGAAATGGTTCGAAAGTTGATGTGATCGCGGTCGGCACGCTACCTCTACATCTACCATCGGGATTAGTTTTAGACCTAAATAATTGTTATTTGGTGCCAGCGTTGAGCATGAACATTGTATCTGGATCTTGTTTGATACGAGATGGTTATTCATTTAAATCAAAGAATAATGGTTGTTCTATTTATATGAATAATATCTTTTATGGTCATGCACCCTTAAAGAGTGGTCTATTTTTATTGAATCTTGAAAGTAGTAATACACATATTCATAATGTTGAAGCCAAAAGATGCAGAGTTGATAATGATAGTTCAACTTATTTGTGGCACTGCCGTTTAGGTCATATCGGTGTAAAGCGCATGAAGAAACTCCATACTGATGGACTTTTGGAATCACTTGATTATGAATCACTTGGTACTTGCGAACCATGCCTCATGGGCAAGATGATAAAACGCCGTTCTCCGGAACTATGGAGCGAGCAACTAATTTATTGGAAATCATACATACTGATGTATGTGGTCCAATGAATATTGAAGCTCGCGGCGGGTATCGTTATTTTCTCACCTTCACAGATGATTTGAGCAGATATGGGTATATCTACTTGATGAAACACAAGTCTGAAACATTTGAAAAGTTCAAAGAATTTCAGAGTGAAGTGGAAAATCATCATAACAAGAAAATAAAATTTCTACGATCTGATCGTGGAGGAGAATATTTGAGTTACGAGTTTGGTCTACATTTGAAACAATGCGGAATAGTTTCGCAACTCACGCCACCCGGAACACCACAACGAAATGTTGTGTCCGAATGTCGTAATCGTGCTTTATTAGATATGGTGCAATCTATGATGTCTCTTACTAATTTACCGCTATCGTTTTGGGGTTATGCTTTAGAGACGACCGCATTCACGTTAAATAGGGCACCATCAAAATCCGTTGAGACGACGCCTTATGAACTATGGTTTGGCAAGAAACCAAAGTTGTCGTTTCTTAAAGTTTGAGGCTGTGATGCTTATGTGAAGAAACTTCAACCAGATAAGCTCGAACCCAAATCGGAGAAATGTGTCTTCATAGGATACCCAAAAGAGACTATTGGATACACCTTCTATCACAGATCTGAAGGCAAGATTTTCGTTGCTAAATTTGGATCCTTTCTAGAGAAGGAGTTTCTCTCGAAAGAAGTGAGTGGGAGGAAAGTAGAACTTGATGAGGTAACTGTACCTGCTCCCTTGTTGGAAAGTAGTTCATCACAAGAACCGGTTCCTGTGACAACTACACCAATCAGTGAGGAAGCTAATGATATTGATGATGAAACTTCAGATCAAGTTACTACTGAACCTTGTAGGTCTACCAGAGTAAGATCCGCACCAGAGTGGTATGGTAATCCTATTCTGGAAATCATGTTATTTGACCATGGCAAACCTACGAACTATGAGGAAGTGATGATGAGCCCAGATTCCGCAAAATGGCTTGAGGCCGTGAAATCTGAGATGGGATCCATGTATGAGAACAAAGTATGGACTTTGGTTGATTTGCCCGATGATCGGCAAGCCATCGAGAATAAATGGATCTTCAAGAAGAAGACTGACGCTGATGGTAATGTAACTGTCTACAAAGCTTGTCCTGTTGCGAAAGGTTTTCGACAAGTTCAAGGGGTTGACTACGATGAAACTTTCTCACCCGTAGCGATGCTTAAGTCTGTCCGAATCATGTTAGCAATTGCCACATTTTATGATTATGAAATTTGGCAAATGGATGTTAAAACTGCATTCCTGAATGGATTTCTGGAAGAAGAGTTGTATATGATGCAACCAGAAGGTTTTGTCGATCCAAAAGGTGCTAACAAAGTGTGCAAACTCCAGCGATCCATCTATGGACTGGTGCAAGCATCTCGAAGTTGGAATAAACGCTTTGATAGTGTGATCAAAGCATATGGTTTTATACAGACTTTTGGAGAAGCCTGTATTTACAAGAAAGTGAGTGGGAGCTCTGTAGCATTTCTGATATTATATGTAGATGACATATTGTTAATTGGAAATGATATAGAATTTCTGGATAGCATAAAGGGATACTTGAATAAAAGTTTTTCAATGAAAGACCTCGGCGAAGCTGCTTACATATTGGGCATCAAGATCTATAGAGATAGATCAAGACGCTTAATTGGACTTTCACAAAGCACATACCTTAATAAAGTTTTGAAAAAGTTCAAAATGGATCGGGCAAAGAAAGGGTTCTTGCCTGTATTACAAGGTGTGAAGTTGAGTCAGACTCAATGCCCGACCACAGCAGAAGATAGAGAGAAAATGAAAGATGTTCCCTATGCTTCAACCATAGGCTCTATCATGTATGCAATGCTGTGTACCAGACCTGACGTATGCTTAGCAATAAGCTTAACAGGTAGGTACCAAAGTAATCCAGGAGTGGATCACTGGACAGCGGTCAAGAACATCCTGAAATACATGAAAAGGACTAAGGATATGTTTCTCGTTTATGGAGGTGACAAAGAGCTAGTCGTAAATGGTTACGTCGATGCAAGCTTTGACACTGATCCGGACGATTCTAAATCGCAAACCGGATACGTGTTTTTATTAAACGCAGGAGCTGTAAGTTGGTGCAGTTCTAAACAAAGCGTCATGGCGGGATCTACATGCGAACCGGAGTACATAGATGCTTCGGAAGCAGCAAATTAAGGAGTCTGGATGAAGGAGTTCATTTCCGATCTAGGTGTCATACCTAGTGCATCGGGACCAATGAAGATCTTCTGTGACAATACTGGTGCAATTGCCTTGGCAAAGGAATCCAGATTTCACAAGAGGACCAAGCACATCAAGAGACGCTTCAATTCCATCCGGGACCAAATCCAGGTGGGAGACATAGAGATTTGCAAGATACATACGCATCTGAATGTTGCAGACCCGTTGACTAAGCCTCTTCCACGAGCAAAACATGATCAGCACCAAGACTCCATGGGTGTTAGAATCATTACTGTGTAATCCAGATTATTGACTCTAGTGCAAGTGGGAGACTGAAGGAAATATGCCCTAGAGGCAATAATAAAGTTATTATTTATTTCCTCATATCATGATAAATGTTTATTATTCATGCTAGAATTGTATTAACCGGAAACATGATACATGTGTGAATACATAGACAAACTTAATGTCACTAGTATGCCTCTACTTGACTAGCTCATTAATCAAAGATGGTTATGTTTCGTAACCATAGACATGTGTTGTCATTTGATTAACGGGATCACATCATTAGGAGAATGATGTGATTGACCTGACCCATTTCGTTAGCTTAGCATTTGATCGTTTAGTATGTTGCTATTGCTTTCTTCATTACTTATACAAAGTTCCTACAACTATGAGACTATGCAACTCCCGTTTACCGGAGGAACACTTTGTGTGCTACCAAATGTCACAACGTAACTGGGTTATTATAAAGGATCTCTACAGGTGTCTCCAATGGTACATGTTGAGTTGGCGTATTTTGAGATTAGGTTTTCTCACTCCGACTGTCGGAGAGGTATCTCTGGGCCCTCCCGGTAGCGCACATCACTATAAGCCTTGCAAGCAATGTGGCCAATGAGTTGGTTACGGAATGATGCATTACGTAACGAGTAAAGAGACTTGCCGATAACGAGATTGAACTAGGTATTGGATACCGAAGATCGAATCTCGAGCAAGTAACATACCGATGACAAAGGGAACAACGTATGTTGTTATGCGGTTTGATCGATAAAGATCTTCGAAGAATATGTAGGAGACAATATGAGCATCCAGGTTCCGCTATTGGTTATTGACCAGATACAGTTCTAGGTCATGTCTACATAGTTCTTGAACCCGTAGGGTCCGCACGCTTAACGTTACAATGATAGTTATATTATGAGTTTATATGTTTTGATGAACCGAAGTTTGTTCAGAGTCCCGGATGTGATCAAAGATATGACGAGGAGTCTCAAAATGGTCGAGACATAAAGATTGATGTATTGGACGACTATATTCGGACACCGGAAGTGTTTCGGGTGATTTCGGAGAAAACCGGAGTGCCGGAGGGGTTATCGGAACCCCCCAGGGAAGTATTGGGCCTTAGTGGGCCTGAGGGGAGAGAGAGGGCAGCAGACTAGGAGGTGGCGCGCCCCCTCCCATGAGGAGTCCGAATTGGACTAGGGGAGGGGGGCGCGGTCCCTCTTTCCCTCTCCGTCTCCCTCTCTTTCCTTCCCCCTTCCCTTTTCCTAGTTGGACTAGGAAAGGGGAGTCCTACTCCTACTAGGGGGAGGACTCCCCCCTCCTTGGCGCGCCCCAAGGGCCGGCCGGCCTCCTCCCTTGCTCCTTTATATACGGGGGCAGGGGGGCACCTCTAGACACACAAGTT
Source organism: Triticum dicoccoides (assembly GCF_002162155.2). Lineage (NCBI taxonomy): Eukaryota > Viridiplantae > Streptophyta > Magnoliopsida > Poales > Poaceae > Triticum > Triticum dicoccoides. The sequence goes on from NC_041391.1 coordinate 384,185,093, forward strand.
GATCTTCGTGATCATTCCTTAGCCGTGTGCGGTGCCCCCCTCCACCATATTCCACCTCGGTCATATCGTTGCGGTGCTTAGGAGAAGCCCTGCGTCGGTAGAACATCATCATCGTCACCATGCCATCGTGCTGACGGAACTCATCCCTGACACCCTGCTGGATCGGAGTCCGGGGATCGTCATCGAGCTGAACGTGTGCTGAACTCGGAGGTGCCGTACGTTTGGTACTTGGATTGGTCGGATCGTGAAGACGTACGACTACATCAACCGCGTTGTTCTAACGCTTCCGCTTTCGGTCTACGAGGGTACGTGGACAACACTCTCCCCTCTTGTTGCTATGCATCACCATGATCCTTGCGTGTGAGTAGGAATTTTTTTGAAATTACTACATTCCCCAACACACTCCCCACTGGGCTAAGTCATGGGTGGCCCCGTGTCTACCTCCAGACACAACGACCACCGTCGTGGCCTGTCCACACAGGGACATGGATCCAAAAACTAACTCAACAACGGGCACACAAGGTTATGCTCCGCCTACCTGATCAGGGTAGCATGCGCCCATAACCTTCCCTTGTTGGAAGCACCGAAGAGGCACAACAATAGACCGCATTAGGGCCGTCCCATAACAGCAAATGTGGTTGCACTAGAAAAGTTCGATTCGGCGGCACCTAACCAACTTACTGACGGAATTTATCCATAAAACTATAACCATGATAACTGATACTCCGATGTCAACTATCAAACTATAATCCAAATCATAGCAATATCCAACAAATAACCCAAACATAATATCATCATACCAAAATACTCCAAGGATAGCATAATACTACTGTCATGATGAACAATAACACTATTACTCCAATATGCAAGAACAAGTTATCCAACTAAGATCCACATGTAACCATCATCTCCGAAAGTAATACTCCAAGCAACAGAACATCAACTAGCATCATGAAAATAATCATACCAACCACTACTAATCCAAAGGTAGCATGATATCCAAAGTAATACTCCAAAACATACTAACAGATATCATCATGAAACACTCATAATATTAGCCACTAATATTCCAATGGCAACATGATACTCATCTACTACAAACATAACTCCTAGTAATCCAAACCATAGCATGGCAACAACAAGATCAAAACAATACTCCGAGAAAATGCCATGCACAGAGTCATGTTGCTAAAGCAATATTTTAAACAAGTTCAAAATGAATTAAACCATGTCACTGCATTGCAATCATGCAAATGGAGGGTGTGGCTTGCCTGGGGTGGAAGAAATCATCGGAAGAAAGTGCGAGAAGCTCGCGGAAAGAATCGCCGGAAATCGTTCTCTCTTGGAGGGGGCTGATTAAGGGCAGGGGCAAAATGATCATTTTTGGTATGCCAAAACATAATGAAAGTGACACCAACAGAAAGGGCTCGACGAAACAAAGAAGTGAGCATTGGTTTCACCTTAAACGGAGTTACAGTTGAAAAGTTATGAAGGGTTGAATCTCAGGGACTTTTCTGCAAAAAATTCTTCAGCAAACAGGTCCCTCAGTGGATACGGCAGAGGCGTAAAGTTAGAAATACGTTTTGGGTCAGCGAAAACGTACTCAGCAAAAACCGCGTCCACTTATCCACGTTAGCGTACCTGGGTCCACGCGGGGCCGACCCTTCGGACGCTGACAGGTGGGGCCCGTGGCCAGCTGGAGGGGAGGGGGGCCAGCGCCTTCGTCTCCTTCCTCTCGCCCGCGCCTTGCCGCGGCAGAGGAGGATCCCGACAGGGCTCGTCAGCGATTCTGGCCATCTCCCGTGGCGCTCGGCACACCAACATGCTCGGGGGACCGAGCCGCATCGCCTGGCTGACCTCCCGGTTGCTGAAGACGACGGAAACGGGAGCAGCCTCGACCGCAATGGATGGCCAAGTCGGGCAGCAACGACCACGGCTCCCTGGTGCACCGGAGGGTGAGGGAAACAGCAGGGGAGGGTCGCCGGATGTAGATAGGGGCTCTGGTGGTGTAAGAAGGCAAGGAGGGGGACGACTTTGAGCGAATTTAGCTGGGACAGAGCGGCGGCCGTGGTGACGAGGGGAAGGAATGAGAGATTCTCGAGCTCGTTTGGGTGGTCGGGAGGCTTAGAGAGGAGGGGTGAGGCTGTGGGTGAGCTCAGAGGGCTCGAGGGAGGGCTTAAATAGACGCGGCGTGAGATGTCCGAGCTGTCATCACCGCGGACGCGTGTGCGCGCGCATGAGCTCGGGGTTAGGAGACGAGGAGGAGCAGTGGAGGCTCTCACGGGGCAGAGGAGGCCAAGGGGGCGCAGGGAGGAAGAAGACGACGACGAACCAAGCCAAAACGCCACTGTGCTCTCGTGGGCGTTCGGCGGCGAGCGTCGGTGAGCGTCGGTGAGGGGTTTTACTGAGAGGGAGAGAGTTCCGAGAGGATGGGTAGGATGCGGTAAATCTATTAGACATGCTCGTGCTCGCTGAGACACCGAGCAGAGGAGGGGCCCGAGCAAGAATCCATCTAGCTCGCGTCCATGGCATGGCAGAGAGGTGGTGACCGCGTGAGCTAGAGAGGAGAAGGTGCCAACGACTGGAAAACATTGTCTAGGGTGTAGTCCATCCAGGGGAGGTTCCAACTACAGTGGTAGCTTGGTTAAAAGTGATCTGGTTAAACGGTAAGAACCCTCTGAAGTTTACCGCAGTAAACTTGGGTGAGCACTAGTGATCAACAGGAAGGGTTTTGGACCAAATGGATTTGTCTGATAGGTTGAGGTAAAGAAGGACTTTAATCCCGGTAAGTTGTAGGAGACTTGGATCAAGATATAAAGTAGTTGCTTCACAACTGCTTATTTGGTCCAAAAATGAAGATCAGGAAGGTGCACCCACATGGAGTGTCAACTTGAGCTCAAATTGGGCAAGGTTTGATCATTTGGTCATATGGAGATTCTGTAAAAAGATCATGCTAAATGGACAAGCCAAAATAGCACCTGCTTCACAAACATCTCTGCTGACCAGAAACTTGGAATAATTATGGTGATCAAATGGCTCAATGAAATGATTCCAAATTGTATGGAGAGATGTTTTATGGGTAGAAGAATGATCTGGTAATTTATCAGGATTTTTGAAGCAATATAAATACACTTGCTTCACAACCTGAAAATATTGCCTAAATCAAAGATTTGCTCCTGTGCTCACATAGATGATTGGATAGGGCTGAAAATGGGTGGAGGAGGTTAATATGATCACATTAAGGAGTGTGCAAAAGTTCAACTCATTTGGGTACACCTAGCTAGTACTTACTTCACAAAGCTTTCTGTTTGACAGAAACTTTGAAATTTCACTGAGGAAGATTGCCTAGGCAAATAAATTTGAACTTGTGCATGAGGCAATTATTTGGACATATAAACATGCCCAAAAAGGTTGAGAGTCAATAGGAGAAATATAAATGACACCTCCTTCACAAAGTGCCATTTAGGGCAGAATTGAAAAAGGAATATTGGGGAATTATTTTTGAACTGGCCAAGGCAATGTTTGGGCATATTTGAGCTATATATGACCCAAAGGTATTATGAGAATTATTTGGGGATTTTTGGATGGACAGAAATATAGGTTGCTTCACAACCTAGGGCAGATAGGGTTATTCCTTTAATGAAAAAGGAATTTTCCCTAGGAAAGAGTTTAGGGTTTGGTCAAGGAGTGAAGTGACATGATCTTGGCAAGGTTTTCAGAATGATGAGCCACTTGGGAGGAGGAATGAGGATGATTTCCCAGGTGGCAAGGCCACTGAACCACTCCAAAAAGAAAAACAAAGCAAAAACCAAATAAATCCAAAGAAAAAGAAAAGGGCCAAAATCCAGGCTGTTACATAGAATAGTGTTACTATATATATATAAATATATATATATATATATATATATATATATATATATATATATATACATACATACGGTCTATTATGCTAATATTAGCAGAATAACTATTCTGCACACCACTTCGGCACTGCACGCTCAATAGAAGCGCACTGCCTCATTTTGACGACGAGCACTGCAATAAAGACTAGTGAACTTCTCGTCGAAAAAAACTGCACGCGTTATTTTTTCGGTACTGTTTTCGCTCTAATTTTTTAACCGTTTATCGGAATGAGGCGTGTAATATACCGTTGAAAAGCTATGGATTAGGCGCAACTTCGACATGTTGAACACTTTTCGAGATTCCACACGGTTTAAGAGCAGTTTTAAAAATGGTGCGGTGGATGACAAGTGGCAGCGAGCGTTTTTTCACGTTTTTTTCTAAACCGCTTGTCGGAATGAAGCAAATGATACACCGTTGGATATATATCGTTGAGGCGCATCTTTTTCATATATAAATCTTTCTCTAATTCATTACAGTTTAAGAGCAGTTTCAAATTTACTAAATCACGGAACTCTGTTTTTTCAAGTTTTTTAAAATCTTCGGTACTGTATTCGCTCCAGTTTTTGAAACGTTTGTCGAAACGAGGCGTGTGATACACCGTTGGAAAGCTACGAACGAGGCGCAACTTTCATATGTTGAAATATGTTTGAAATTTCTTACGGTTTTAAGTTAATTTTGAAAATCGTGTGGTGGACAACGAGTGGCAGCGGCCGTTTTTGGAGAATTTTTTGCAAAGCGCTGGTCGAAATGATTCAAACGATACGCCATTGGAAAGATATCAACGATACGCAACTCTTTCATGTAGAACACTCTCTCTAATTTTTTATGGTTTAAGAGGAATTTTGAATTTACCGAAATGCAGACACTCTATTTTTCGCGACACCTAAATCGACGTGGGTACTTCACCGACTAAAAACCGCACTGCATCACACGGGTAAGAGAACTGCATGGTTTCTTTTATACAAACGTATTTTTTTTAAGAACGAGAAAGTAGAGTGCACTTCACATCGGGTTTAAATGAACCACAACACTATCAAGAAGTAAACCGCATTACTTTTTTTCGCTTTCGTAACAATTTTTTTGCACTCTACGAGATGAACAACATCATACGGCCGACCGCACTGCTTCAGAGTGAAAACCACACTGCAAAAGTTCCGTAGTGGACTTCTTTTAGACCAAAGTGCACCGCATTTATATGTTTTTTAAATGTATTTTATTTTAAATGGAGTGTACTGAAAACCCATCCATAGTGTACCTTTTTATAAGACCAAAGTGCACTGCATTTGCATGTTTTTTTAAATGCATTTTGTTCTAAATGGAATGTACCGTAGAAGGATTCCTTTTTAGTGGATCTTTTTTAGACCAAAGTGCACTGCATTTACATGTTTTCTTAAATGTATTTTATTTTAAATGGAGTGTACTGGAAATCCTCCGTAGTGGACTTTTTGTAAGACCAAAGTGCACTTCATTTGCATGTTTTTTTATATGCATTTTGTTTTAAATGGAGTGTACTAGATAAGGATTCCTTTGTAGTGGACTTTTTTAAGACCAAAGTGCACCGCATAGTCCAAAAGAATGAACCACAACACCACGCGATATGAACAACATTTTTTTAAACAAAATCATGCATGTGTTCACCGTACTTAACTGCATGTTTTCTATATGTATTTTTCTAATGTGTTCTGCGCTGCAGGGTCAAGAGTAGTAAAACCACACATTTTTTTCGTAGGTATTTTTCTAATGTGTTCTGCACTACATGGGAGAAACACAACAACAATGAATAGCATGTGCACACGGCACACAACTCCTCTCACCCACTCATCGGATATCACAGAGTAGAGAAAGACGGTCAAACAAAATGGAGTACATTTTATTTCAAAGGCAACATTTGAAACTGCACCAAACAAAAAACTTCATCGTCGGTGCAGTCAACTTCTTTGTTTTATGTATCTCCTTCCCTGCAAAAACAACAAAATTAAATCTGCATAGATGAGCGAGCAGACTGCATGTTGTCACTGGCCAACTGAACTGAAGAACACAAAAAACATCAATTGCCCGTCCGCGGCATCCACCAACGAATTGCACGGAGGCCGTTTCCAAACTACGAGCAGTAGGTGCGCACGAGGTGGCGGGGTGATGGTGGAGTTGTGGACCAGTGGAGGTGAGGCGGGCAGGAGCGGGGGTAGGGAAGGGAGGGGATTCGCGGCGGCCGTGGATGAACCACACGAAGGCGCACAACATACTGCTTGCAGGATCCGGCAGCACTGCACATCCAAAACTGCAAAAAAGAAGAAAGAAGCCCTGGAAGCCCGTGGATGAACTGCACGGGTGGTTGTCGCCGCCATTACAGGCGTAGAGGAGGCAGCGGAAGCCATGGACGCTGGATCTGGAGGAGGGAAGCCTTGGCCGGGGACCGAGCTGCACGCGGGGAGGGGGGCGAGCTGCACAGGGGCGACGACCAAGCTGCACGAGGTGGGGCGGCGGCTGAACAGCACGGATGGCGCCATGACCGGGGACCGCAACGAGGAGGAGAAAGCTCGTCCTTTTGCTCAATCTAAACCAGCGGAGGAGGAGAAGGTGGGGCGGCCCCATGCGACGGAGGAAGAGAGGCGGCTCGCGCGAGGCCTTGTGGGCTATGAACCGGTGATGGAGGGTCGCGTGGGGCCGCGGTTGTTCGGGTCCGGCGATGGGAGGTCTCGCGGCAGCTCGTGGTGCCCGGGCTCGTCGCGGTGTGTCCGGCAACGAGATCCAGTGGCGAAGGAGCGCGGTGGCTTGGTCCTGGGCTAGGCGGCGGTGCCCTGTGTCAGAGGAAGGTGGAGGGGATCGCCGGGGCGGATCTACTGCTGGCAGCAGCGACACAGTGAGGGGAGGAAGTTGTAGGGGAAGAAAGTAGGGTTCGATGTTGGTTGGGGAGGGCCGGATCCCGTGGCTGGCTCGCCGGAGGTGGAACGGCGGGGTGGTGGGCTACCCACAACTGCCCCTAGC
>NC_041391.1:384192112-384251692 GCF_002162155.2 Triticum dicoccoides
GGGGTGGGCGGTGGAGCGCGGAAGGCTGGCCGGTGGTGGTGGGGGGTGGCATCTGCGGAGGAAGGGGGAGGGGATCGTGGGTTAGTGGTAGGTGGCCTGGTTCAGTTCGGGGTGGGTGCGGGGCTGAGTAGTTTTGTAGTGTTAGCAGAATAAGCGTTTAGGTGTGCAGAATAAGGGTCTTAAGGGTGTTATCATAATAGACCCACCCTATATATATATATTGCCGTTATAAGAATGATCATGATGCCCTCATGTCCGTATTTTATTTTATCGACACCTCTATCTCTAAACATGTGGACATATTTTTCGATTTTGGCTTCCGCTTGAGGACAAGCGAGGTCTAAGCTTGGGGGAGTTGATACGTCCATTTTGCATCATGCTTTTATATCGATATTTATTGCATTATGGGCTGTTATTACACGTTATGTCACAATACTTATGCCTTTTCTCTCTTATTTTACAAGGTTTACACGAAGAGGGAGAATGCCGGCAGCTGGAATTCTGGGCTGGAAAAGGAGCAAATATTAGAGACATGTTCTGCACAACTCCAAAAGTACTGAAACTCCATGGAAGTTATTTTTGGAATTAATAAAAAATACTGAGCAAAGAAAATACCAGAGGGGGGGCCACCCACCGTCCATGAGGGTGGGGGGCGCGCCCTACCCCCCTGGGCGCGCCTCCTGCCTCGTGGGCCCCCTGGCATATGCCTCAGGTGCCCATCTTTTTCTATATGAAGTCTTTTACCCTGGAAAAAAATCATAGGCAAGCTTTCAGGACGAAACACCGCCTCCACGAGGTGGAACCTTGGCGGAACCAATCTAGGGCTCCGGCGGAGCTGTTCTATCGGGGAAACATCCCTCCGGGAGGGGGAAATCATCACCATCGACATCACCATCAATCCTCTCATCGGGAGGGGGTCAATCTCCATCAACATCTTCACCAGCACCTGATAACCCACAAGTGTAGCGGATCGCAACAGCTTTCGAGGGTAAAGTATTCAACCCAAATTTATTGATTCGACACAAGGGGAGCCAAAGAATATTATTGAGTATTAGCAGTTGAGTTGTCAATTCAACCACACCTGGATAACTTAGTATCTGCAACAAAGTATTTAATAGCAAAGTAGTATGATAATAAAGGTAACGGTAGCAAAAGTAATATTTTTGGGTTTTGTAGTGATTGTAACAATAGCAACGGAAAAGTAAATTAGCGAAGAACAATATGTGAAAAGCTCGTAGGCATTGGATCAGTGATGGATAATTATGTCGGATGCGATTCCTCATGTAATAGGTATAACATAGGGTGACACAGAACTAGCTCCAGTTCATCAATGTAATGTAGGCATGTATTCCGTAAATAGTCATACGTGCTTATGGAAAAGAACTTGCATGCCATCTTTTGTCCTACCCTCCCGTGGCAGCGGGGTCCTAGCGGAAACTAAATGATATTAAGGCCTCCTTTTAAAAGAGAACCGGAACAAAGCATTAGCACATAGTGAATACATGAACTCCTCAAACTACGTTCATCACCGAGAAGTATCCCGATTATTGTCACTTCAGGGTTGTCGGATCATAACACATAATAGGTGACAATAGACTTGCAAGATAGGATCAAGAACACACATATATTCATGAAAACATAATAGGTTCAGATCTGAAATCATGGCACTCGGACCCTAGTGACAAGCATTACGCAAAGCAAAGTCATAGAAACATCAAGCTCAGAACATAGTGGATACTAGGGATCAAACCCTAACAAAACTAACTTGATTACATGGTAAATCTCATCCAACCCATCACCATCCAGCAAGCCTACGATGGAATTACTCACGCACGGCGGTGAGCATCATGAAATTGGTGATGGAGGATGGTTGATGATGACGACGGTGACGAATCCTCCTCTCCGGAGCCCCGAACAAACTCTAGATCAGCCCTCCCGAGAGAGATTAGGGTTTGGCAGCGGCTCCGTATCATAAAACGCGATGAAACTTTCTCTCTGATTTTTTTCTCCGCGAGACGGAATATATGGAGTTGGAGTTGAGGTCGGCGAAGCCTCTGGGGGCCCACGAGACAGGGGGCGCGCCCAGGGGGGTGGGCATGCCCCCCACCCTCATGGATAGGGTGTGGGCCCCCCGGTCTTGATTCTTTCGCCAGTATTTTTTATATTTTCCATAAAGTGCCTCCGTGGATTTTTAGGACATTCCGAGAACTTTTGTTTTCTACACATAAAACAACATCATGGCAGTTCTGCTGAAAACAACATCAGTCCGGGTTAGTTTCATTCAAATCATGCAAGTTAGAGTCCAAAACAAGGGCAAAAGTGTTTGGAAAAGTAGATACGTTGGAGACGTATCAACTTCCCCAAGCTTAAACCTTTGCTTGTCCTCAAGCAATTCAGTTGATAAACTGAAAGTGATGAAGAAAAACTTTTACAAACTCTGTTTGCTCTGGTTGTTGTTAACATGCAAAGCCAACATTCAGGTTTCAGCAAATATTATGAACTAACCATACTCATAATAACACCCAGGTCTCACAATTACTCATATCAATAACATAATCAGCTAGCGAGCCATAATAATAAAACTCGGATGACAACACTTTCTCAAAACAATCATAACATGATATACAAAATGGTATCTCGCTAGCCCTTTCTGAGACGGCAAAACATAAATGCAGAGCACCTTTAAAGATCAAGGACTAACTAAACATTGTAATTCATGGTAAAAGAGATCCAGTCAAGTCATACCCAATATAAACTAATAATAATGAATGCAAATGACAGTGTGCTCTCCAGCGGGTGCTTTTTAATAAGAAGGGTGATGACTCAACATAAAAGTAAATAGATAGGCCCTTCGCAGAGGGAAGCATGGATTTGTAGAGGTGCCAGAGCTCGATTTTAAAATAGAGATTGAATAACATTTTGAGCGGCATACTTTCACTATCAACGCAACAACTATGAGATGGCGATATCTTCCATACTACATGCATTATAGGCAATTCCCAAACAGAATGGTAAAGGTTTATACTCCCCCAACCACCAACAAGCATCAATCCATGGCTTTCTCTGAACAACGAGTGCCTCCAACTAACAACAACCCTGGGGGAGTTTTGTTTAATTATACTGATTTGCTTTGATCATTTTGGATCATGGGACTGGGCATCCAGGTTACTGGCCCTTTCTCGTGAATGAGGAGCGGAGTCCACTCCACTTGAGAATAACCCACCTATCATGGAAGATATAGGCAGCCCTAGTTGAAACATGAGCTGCTCGAGCATACAAAACAAAATTTCATTTGAAGGTTTGGAGTTTGGCACATACAAATTTACTTGGAACGGTAGGTAGATACCGCATATAGGTAGGTATGGTGGACTCATATGAAACAACTTTGGGGTTTAAGGAGTTTGGATGCACAAGCAGTATTCCCGCTTAGTACAGGTGAAGGCTAGCAAAAGACTGGGAAGCGACCAACTGAGAGAGCGACAACAGTCATGAACATGCATTAAAATTAATTCACACTGAGTACAAGCATGAGTAGGATATAATCCACCATGAACATAAATATCATGAAGGCTACGTTGATTTGTTTCAACTACATGCGTGAACATGTGCCAAGTCGAGTCACTCAATTCATTCAAAGGAGGATACCATCCCATCATACCACATCATAATCATTCTAATAGCATGTTGGCACACAAGGTAAACCATTATAACTCATAGCTAATCAAGCATGGCACAAGCAACTATAATCTCTAAATGTCATTGCAAATATGTTTACTTCATAATAAGCTGAATAAGAAATGATGAACTCATCATATTTACAAAAACAAGAGAGGTTGAGTTCATACCAACTTTTCTCATCTCAATAAGTCCATCTTATATCGTCATTATTGCCTTTCACTTGCACGACCGAACGATGTGTATAATAATAATAGTGCACGTGCATTGGACTAAGCTGGAATCTGCAAGCATTCAACTCAAGAGAGAAGACAAGGTAATATGGGCTCTAAGTTAAATAAACAATCATGCATATAAGAGCCACTATGGTCTTCTACTCTCGACCCCCAAAGAAAAGAAAAGAAAATAAAACTATTTACACGGGAAAGCTCCCAACAAGCAAAAAGAAGAACGAGAAATATTTTTGGGTTTTCATTTTAATTCTATTACAGGCATGGAAATTAAACTAACTATTTTTTTTGGTTTTTCTTAAGATTTATCAATCACACAAGAAGAAAACTAGAAAAAGAAATTTAAACTAGCATGGATAATACAATGAAAGAGTATGAGCACCGACGACTAGAATAGTGTGTGAACATGAATGTAAAGTCGGTGAGAAATACGTACTCCCCCAAGCTTAGGCTTTTGGCCTAAGTTGGTCTAATGCCAAGGACCATTGCTACTCTCTCCGGTGTACTGAGAGGTATAATCAGGATACCACTGGCTGGCCGTCTCCTCCGGATCCCACTGGTAAGATGATGTACAATAAGGGTCCAGTGTAGGTTCTGGTTCAGGCTCAGGTTCAGGAGTGAATGCTTGGCCTCGATGATTATACACCGCTCCCGGCATGACAAGAAAATTATCTGCAGTCAAATCAAACAACAGAGGCGCAGGCAAAATAATAGTCTCATTGTGTCTCTTATCTAAGGTTATACAAGAGCATCTTATCTTTGTTGCCAACAATAAACTCATGCGCTACCATGCTCTTGTAATCTAAAATGTAACGAGGCAATTTTGTCTCCTCTTTCTCATGGTGCCTAATAGGTATCTCAAAATGTCTAGCAAGACGTGAAGCATAGATACCTCCAAAGATGGGGCCTTTTGTATGATTAAGGCTTAGCCGTTTAGCAATAACGGCACCCATACTAAAACTATTATCTCCAAACAAGGCATGGTGAAGAATGATAATATCAGGAACATTGAAGCTTCCACTATTTCCACGACCAATCAAGCATCTACTAGCAAATATGGCAAAGTAGCATAAAACAGGAAAGTGTATGCTAGAGATTTTTGCATCGGAACTCTTCTTTGGCTCCTCTACAGTGATAGTGTTAACAAAGCCATCCACATCTTTACGATGGGGTTCCTCTAATTTTCCCTCAAAGGGTATCCTACATACCGCGCAAAAATTACGTAAAGACATTTCTCTGAATTCATCATATAAATGAAATGATACTGAAGGCGGTGGCTTCTTAGGATAATAATAAAAGTTTTGCATGAAAGTATTGGTGAGTAAGAGAAACTGATCGATCCGTTCATGGACGAAATCGGTGAGGCCTGCATTCTCGATGAAAGAATAAAAATCTTCATGAATTCTAGCTTTTTTCAAGAAATTATCGCATGGCCATTCACACGGCTGTACTTCCGCTATGCGAGGAAGATTATACTTGGCTTTTTCCTTCTATTTAGCTTGTTTTTCCTAGGAGCCTTGGCTAGAAGAGCCCCTCAAAAGTCTCCTTAACATTTATGAAAATTTCTGAAATTTTAGTAACTTCAAAATAGAAGTGAATAAAACTAAAGAAGATTGGTAGCAACTACTCCTATAAGTGCCTAGAGCCTATATCATGCATTAGAATTACTTGGGACCTCATAAATTTAACATCATTAGTAATAATAGCGAGACTTCTCATCATTAGTAAACAGGGTGGCTATATCATTCAACTTGGTAAGATGTGCCACAATAGTTTCAGATTCAAGGCCATAAAAAGGGTCAGATTCAACTAAAGTAATAATTTCAGGATCAACAGAGAATTCATAATCCTTATCGGTAACAGAGATAGGTGAAGTAGAAAAAGCAGGGTCAGGTTTCATTCTAGCATTAAGAGACTGCTGCTTCCATTTAGCTAACAAATTCTTAAGATCATATCTATCATTACAAGCAAAGATAGCTCTAGCAGCTTCTTCATTCATAACATAACCCTCAAGAACAACAGGCAATTCATAATCATTGGGATAACTTTCATCATCACTATCATCAATAATAGCATCTTCAATAATTTCATTCTCTCTACCCCTAGCAAGTTGTTCATCAAGAAATTCACCTAATGGCAAAGTAGTATCACGCACAGAAGTAGTTTCATCATAAGTATCATGCATAGCAGAAGTGGCATCATCAATAACATGCGACATATCAGAATTCATAGCAGTAGCAGGTTTAGGTGTCTCAAGCTTACTAATAATAGAAGGAGAATCTAGTGCAGAGCTAGATGACAGTTCCTTACCTCCCCTCATAGTTGAGGGCAAAATCTTGGTTCTTACATCTTTCAAGTTCCTCATAGTGATCAACAGATATAAATCCCAAGTGACTCAGAGAATAGAGCTATGCTCCCCGGCAAAGGCGCCAGAAATTAGTCTTGATAACCCACAAGTGTAGGGGATCGCAACAGCTTTCGAGGGTAAAGTATTCAACCCAAATTTATTGATTCGACACAAGGGGAGCCAAAGAATATTATTGAGTATTAGCAGTTGAGTTGTCAATTCAACCACACCTGGATAACTTAGTATCTGCAGCAAAGTATTTAGTAGCAAAGTAGTATGATAATAAAGGTAACAATAGCAAAAGTAATATTTTTGGGTTTTGTAGTGATTGTAACAATAGCAACGGAAAAGTAAATAAGCGAAGAATAATATGTGAAAAGCTCGTACGCATAGGATCAGTGATGGATAATTATGTCGGATGTGATTCCTCATGTAATAGCTATAACATAGGGTGACACAGAACTAGCTCCAGTTCATCAATGTAATGTAGGCATGTATTCCGTAAATAGTCATACGTGCTTATGGAAAAGAACTTGCATGCCATCTTTTGTCCTACCCTCCCGTGGCAGCGGGGTCCTAGCGGAAACTAATGGATATTAAGGCCTCCTTTTAATAGAGAACTGGAACAAAGCATTAGCACATAGTGAATACATGAACTCCTCAAACTACGGTCATCACTGAGAAGTATCCTGATTATTGTCACTTCGGGGTTGTCGGATCATAACACATAATAGGTGACTATAGACTTGCAAGATTGGATCAAGAACACACATATATTCATGAAAACATAATAGGTTCAGATCTGAAATCATGTCACTCGGGCCCTAGTGACAAGCATTAAGCAAAGCCAAGTCATAACAACATCAATCTCACAACATAGTGGATACTAGGGATCAAACCCTAACAAAACTAACTTGATTACATGGTAAATCTCATCCAACCCATCACCGTCCAGCAAGCCTACGGTGGAATTATTCACACACGGCGGTGAGCATCATGAAATTGGTGATGGAGGATGGTTGATGATGACGACGGCGACGAATCCCCCTCTCCGGAGCCCCGAATGAACTCCAGATCAGCCCTCCCGAGAGTGATTAGGGCTTGGCGGCGGCTCCGTATCGTAAAACGCGATGAAACTTTCTCTCTGATTTTTTTCTTCGCGAGACGGAATATATGGAGTTGGAGTTGAGGTCGGCGGAGCCCAGGGGGCGCGCCCAGGAGGGGTGGGCACGCCCCCCACCCTCGTGGACAGGGTGTGGGCCCCTGGGCTTGATTCTTTCGCATATTTTTTATATTTTCCAAAAAGTGCCTCTGTGGATTTTCAGGACATTCCGAGAACTTTTGTTTTCTACACATAAAACAACATCATGGCAGTTCTGCTGAAAACAGCGTCAGTCCGGGTTAGTTTCATTCAAATCATGCAAGTTAGAGTCGAAAACAAGGGCAAAAGTGTTTGGAAAAGTAGATACGTTGGAGACGTATCAGCACCATCTCCTCTCAAACACTAGTTCATCTCTTATATCCAATCTTTGACCCAAAACCTCAGATTAGTACCTGTGGGTTGCTAGTAGTGTTGATTACTCCTTGTAGTTGATGCTAGTTGGTTTATTTGGTGGAAGATCATACGTCCAGATCCTATATGCATATTAATACTCCTTTGATTATGAACATGAATATGATTTGTGAGTAGTTACGTTTGTTCCTGAGGACATGGGAGAAGTCTTGCTATAAGTAGTCATGTGAATTAGGTATTCGTTCGATATTTTGATGAGATGTATGTTGTCTCTCCTCTAGTGGTGTTATGTGAATGTCGACTACATGACACTTCACCATTGTTTGGGCAGAGGAAGGCATTGGGAAGTAATAAGTAGATGATGGGTTGCTAGAGTGACAGAAGCTTAAACCCTAGTTTATGAGTTGCTTCTTAAGGGGCTGATTTGGATCCATATGTTTCATGCTATGGTTAGGTTTACCTTAATACTTCTTTTGTAGTTGCGGATGCTTGCAATAGGGGTTAATCATAAGTGGGATGCTTGTCGAAGAAAGGGCAGTACCCAAGCACCGGTCCACCCACATATGAAATTATCAAAGTAACGAACGCGAATCATATGAGCGTGATGAAAACTAGCTTGACGATAATTCCCATGTGTCCTTGGGAGCGCTTTTCTCTATATAAGAATTTGTCCAGGCTTGTCCTTTGCTACAAAAAGGATCGGGCCACCTTGCTGCACCTTATTTACTTTTGTTACTTGTTACCCATTACGAATTACCTTATCACAAAACTATCTGTTACCGATAATTTCAGTGCCTGCAGAGAATACCTTACTGAAAACCGCTTGTCATTTCCTTCTACTCCTCGTTGGGTTTAACACTATTACTTATCGAAAGGACTACGATAGATCCCCTACACTTGTGGGTCATCAGCGCTTCTACTCGACAGCGCCTTCCTCATCCTACAGTCTTCTAGCTGAGCTCCGGCAGGCTCTCCCCACCGACGTCTGTGCTGGGGCGTCTTGCTGGCCCTGGAGTGGTGACCAGGGCACCACCGAGCTTCTCTTTCCACCCCCTCATTCGCAGCCTCACCACTCCCAATCTTGCCAGGCTGCCTCCGGCAGGTCCTGATAGGGTCGGGCTGGGCTTCTGCTCAGGCATTACTTTTGCCCTCTTCTCCTCCCGCTGTAGTTCCTAAGAGGAGAGGGATAAGATAGGGATTACATGGAACTACTCTTTTCAGTCTAAAATATGTAGGCACTTGCCAAACTTTAGTCTCAAATATGTAATCTATTTTATCCATGTCTGTACTCTGTAAGATTTGTACTTGCTTATCAGCATATTAATGAAGAAGACAAGTGTTGTCAGGTACTCGTGCATGTACTACGTCCATACAAAGGATGGACACCTTTATACTTTTAAGTAGACAAGAATCCTTGGCAAGCTATCTTGTCGGTGCCTTCCATTGTTGCCGCGGAGGCCAGGCCTGCCGGGCTTCAGAAATATGGAGAGGGACCGACCCCTTGTCAACCTTTTTCTTGTCAAATTCCACTACAACCTTCCTAACCAAAGCAACATTCTGGTCATAGGATGGGAGCACAAATGCTTCGAAGTTGACAAGGTTTTCCTATGCACAAGTTATCTTCTTACAAAGACATGTATGGGTAAAAAGAGAACTTATCTGTTTAGCTTGTAAAAGATCGATATGTAGGCTTGCTCCCTTTCCATCCCTTCGGGATCGAGTCTGCGGCAAGAATCTTGCAGTTAGTGCAGAGGGAAGCAGTAGGAACATATGATCTCTTCTACATGCTCATGGCAAGTGCATGTTTATGCTCATCATATTCTATGAATGCATGCAGGTTTTTGGGGGCCCCCAACGCTTCGTTTATCTATCTGTTTCTCAAGGTCTATGCTAGACTTTGTACAAAGGGTTAGATGCAGCATTGGCAAAGCTTGTACAAAAGGGTGGCTGCCGGGACAGGGCCTGGCAGCCGCGCCTTATGGGTAGAACTTATGAAGATGCTCAATGTTCCATGAGTTTTGCACCTTGATGCCATCTTCGGTCTCCAAATGGACTGCACCAGGTCTGGTGACTCGTACCAGCCGGTAAGGGCCTTCCCACTTTAGTGTCAACTTGTTGGAACCCTTGGCGGACTGAACACGCCTAAGGACAAGGTCGCCTTCCTCAAGACTCCGGGAATGGACCCTGTGGCTGTGATAGCGAAGTAGGGCCTGCTGGTATCGTGCAGCATGTACAGTAGCCCAGAGATGGTTCTCCTCAAGTAGCATAGCATTGTCACGCCGATGCTGTTCTTGCGCTAGTTCATCATAGGCAAGTACTTGAGGTGACCCATATATGAGTTCTGTGGGGAGCACTTCTTCTTCCCCATAGACTAGTGAGAAGGGAGTCTGGTCGGTAGCTCGATTTGGTGTCATACGGAGGGACCAAAGAACCACCGGCAGCTCGCTGATCCATCGCCTGCAACACTTCTGCAGCTTATCAAATGTTCTTGTCTTGAGTCCTCGCAGCACTTCAATGTTTTCCCTCTTAGCTTGTCTGTTACTTCTTGGATTGGCAACAGAGGCGAACGAGACCTTACTTCTGAGGGCATGAACGTATTGCATGAAGGTGTGACTAGTGAATTGGGTGCCATTGTCAGTAATGACTCTGGCGGGTACTCCAAAGCGACACAACAATCCTTTCAAGAACTTGACAGCTGATTGTGCGGTCACCTTCCTCACGGGCTCCACCTACGGCCACTTTGTAAACTTGTTGATAACAATGTACAAGTATTCAAAGCCCCCGGTAGCATGGGGGAAGGGTCCCAAGATGTCGAGCCCCCAGACTGAAAATGGCCATGACAAAGGGATCGTCTGGAGAGTTTGAGTAGGATGATGGATATTCTTGGAGTGGAACTGGCAGGCTTCACATCTGATGACTAGCTTAGTTACATCTTGGAGAGCCGAGGGCCAGTAGAAACCTTGCTGAAAAGCTTTTTTTGACCAAAGCCCTTAACCCAATATGAGAGCTGCACACGCCTTTGTGTATCTATGCCAATAGTTCCTTTCTTTCTTCCTGGCAAATGCACTTCAGTTTCACACCGTTGGGCCTCCTTATGTATAGTGTGTTATTGACAAACTGATACATACTGGCCCTCCAGGCTACTCTTTCAGCTTCTTCTTGCTCTTCGGGAAGTTCTCCAGTTTGGAGGTTGTGGATGATGTGTTGTGCCCAAGTCGAAGCCTGCGGGTCAAGAACTAGGGCCAATGGCCCACCTCACTCGCGAGGGAGCCTGCCTCGACCACAAAGACTTGAGCTCCTGTGGAAGAGTACGACTCGCCAAGCAAGGTGGAATCGTTCTCGGCAGCCCCCTCATCGGGGACCTCTGAAGGTTCTACCGGTAAAGGCTTGCCAGAGTGCAGCTTCCTCCTTTTTCTAGCCATTGTCAATGGGGATATGGATGGCTGAGTCAAGTGGAGGACAAAAGTTCCTGGTTGCATAGGGAGCTTATGTGCAGCACACTTTGACAGATAATCAACAGTGCTGTTTTCTGCACGTGGTACATGCTCTATTTGTAATTCGTCAAAGTGTTCCTCCAACTTCCTAACTTCTTTGATGTATGCCTCCATCAATGGGCTCTGGTAATCCTTGTTGACTTGATTCACTACCTTCTATGAATCTCCTCGAAAGATCAGCTTCTTGATTCCCAATTCTATCGCAATACTGAGCCCGACAAGGAGCCCTTCATACTCCATAGTGTTGTTGGTTGCCCTTTCCGAGGGAAAGTGCATTTGGACCACATACTTCAGGTGCTCTCTGATGGGTGCGATGAAGATCACGCCAGCCCCCGCACCCTGTAGTGATAAAGCACCATCAAAGTACATGACCCACTCCTGAGGCGCTTCCTTGCTGGGGATGACTGTTTCTGATGTCTCTTCATCTGGAGTTGGTGTCCATTCTACAATAAACTCTGCCAGTGCTCTCCTTTGAATGGTTGAGGTGCTTTCATACTTCATTCCAAAGCTTGATAATTCCAGTGCCCATTCAACAACATGCTGGTGGCTTCAGGATTCCTCAATATGCATTGCAGAGGAGAGCGAGTGATGACTATGATCTCGTCGGCTTGGAGGTAGTGGCACAGCTTCCTCGAGGCCATGATGAGGCCAAAGGTTAATTTATGTGCCCCAGAATACCTTCATGTAGCCCCATGCAATAGGGATCTCACAAAGTAAACTGGTATCCTTGATAGCTTTTCTCCTTTGCTTGTTTTCCTTGGCGGGGACCGCAGATTCCTCGCCTCGGCAGCGATGGCCTTCCGGTACATATTATACACACATATAATTGCATCTTTCTTGTCTGGCGGGATAGAAATGATGCCCGTTGCCCTGGCATCTTCAAAGTGTTTTAGGCATAGTGTGATGCGTCCATGAATTTTGCCAGGGCAGGTCATCCAAGCATCACATTGTACGGAAATGGAAGCTCGACCACATAGAAAACACAATCTTCTCAGTCTGGTAGTTCAATTCCCCTCCAAGTGTTACTGGCAGTGTGATCTTTCCCTTAGGACAACTTCTGTTATGGTTGATCCCTTGCAAAGTACTAGTTATCTTGAGCTCTTCTTCTACTATCTGAAGCTTGTTGAGAACCTTGGGGGAAATTAGATTCAACCCAGCCCCATTGTCAACCAACATCTTTGTAACTTTGAGGTTGCGATCATCTAAGAAACCAACAATGTCAAGCATCCTACCGTAGTGGTGCGGTTAGGGGATCCTCTTCGTCAAAGATGATGGGCGTGCAGGACCACTTGAGCGGTTTCCGAGACTCTGCCACGTTCTCCACAACATTGACCTCACACGCCCACTGTTTAAGCTGGGAGTGAGAGGAGTGCAAGGATGCACCTCCGTTAATGCACAAGGTGTTAGTAGCCTTCTGGAACTCATGGTCGCTGTTTTCCTCTTCACCCCTTTCATTGCTCTCGTCATCGCATGCCTTCTTGTCATGGGCTCTAGTAGGTTTCCCCTGATGCCGAGGGACCTTGCCGGGGCGGCCTCATCTGCCACCTCGGCCTTTATCTCCAACGCCATCTTGATCTCTTTCCTCTTCACGCTTCTCGTATTCAGCCTTCTGCTTCTTGACGAGCCGGTCGACTTGATGGAACTCTTGGAGATCATGGCCCTTGGTCCGATGGATCTTGCAGTACGGCCCATCAGCTTTCCCATCCTTCTCGGCCGCCGCATCTTCCTGATAGTGAATGCATGTGGCAACTTCCTTGTCGGGAGCTTCGGCCCTGGCCTTCTTGCTAGTACCAAGAACGCCAGATCCTTCGACAACCAGATTTGTTTTCTCCTTGCGCTTCTTGTTCTTCTTCTTCTTCTGATTGGTAGCATCGGCGTCATCTCTGAGTCAACGTCGATGCCATCTTCCTCTCAGGGAGTCTTTCCCCTCCTCTGTCTGGGCACACTTATCTGCCAAAGTGTATAGCTCATTCACAGTCTTGGGCAACCGGACGTTAATCTTGGAACGTATCCTGCGGTTGCATACGTTGTACTGGAATGCAGCAATCACAGCTGCCAGGTGGATGCCTGGAATGTTACTTTGCACTCGGCTGAATTAATGCATATATTTCTGTAAATTCTCTCCTTCCTCTTGTGGAGGAGATACAAGTCGCTGGGCCACGCTGGTTTTTGATGGCCGCCCGTCAAGGCGCCAACAAACTCATTGCGCAGGTCATCCCAGGTCGAGATGGAGTTTTCCGGCAAGTGCATCAGGCACGACCTCACATTTGGCTTGAGTGCCAAAGGGAAGTAGTTGGCGAATACCTTTTAATCTCTCCCTCCGGCAGCTTGAACGGCGATGGTGTGGATGCTCAGAAACTCTGCCGAGTTCAATCTTCCATCATACTTTTCTGGTATCTCTGGCTTGAACATACATGCAGATGGCCAACGGACTTGCCATAGCTCACAAGTGAAGGAGGGGCACCCAACCTCGAAAGGCAGGTACCCGTTCCCACTGGACACAGACTCCTCGACGTCGGAGCCATTGCGCCTATCGGGCTGGCAGCGATTTTCACGGCGTCATTCTATGGCGACGCACGTGTCTTCCCTCGGTACTGCACCATTGGAGTGACCCCCTTAGTATGGCCAGCGGCTCGGGCCGTTGTCGCCGCCTGTGGAGGCCTTGGCAGGCCTGCCCGCTGTGATCCTCCTGCCTCATCGGAACCAATCAGGCTCTGAATGGTGGCTCTCCACTCATCCATTTGATCAGCCGCTGGCGGGAATCTCAACAGGAGATGGGCTCGCGCCATGGCTTCCGAAGCGGTACTTGGGATGGACGACGATGCAGATCGTGATGTCGCCCAACTTCTGATGGTGCGAGGAATGGCGGCGCCATGTTCTTGTCGCCGCATGCTGGTCGCTTGAAGGAGTGGGAGAGTGTAGGAGCTCAACACGGTGTTGCTTTGCTGGTGGTGTGATGAAGAGCTTGCGGTAGTCCCTTGCCGTCATACGGTGTTGCTGGGGTGGTTCTCCTTCCTTGGTAGGTGCACCAACCAGGGGTCTCCCGCCTCGATATGCGACTGCAGGTTGTCTAGGTGGAGCACGTTCCTTGTTGATCCTATCCGTCTTCCCTTGCGCTTGGTGAAGAAGTGCCTTGGTCTCATGGAGTTCCTTTTGGAGCTCCATTGACTCAGAGGCCAAGTGTTGTGCCAAGCTGTCAGCACAAAGGCTAAAGTAGGTTTGGAATGGGAGTGGAAGTCCTTCCTCGAGTGGTGGAGCTGGTGCGCTGCTCTCGTCTTCACCCTCCTTCCGATAAGGCATGAAGCGGGTTGCCAACTCGTCTGCCATCTCTGGAAGAAGGTCTCGAAGACGGGTTAGTGCCTTGAGTGTTGCAGTCTCGACTGTGAGGACCAGTGTTGCCATCTGTGGCCCCTCGAAGAACCAACTTGTTGGGGGATCATTAGCCTTCACAATGACTTCCACATGGTATTCCGGCTCGGTTTCATTAATCCAATGCTCATGGTAGGTGAAATGGGGCCTTAGTGAAACTGGCATTTCCGGAGGCTATCCTTGAGAAGCATAGGGAATCAGGTGGTCAGGAAGTCTTTGGGTACGGCAACTGTCGTGGAATTAACACGTCAGATGTCCTTAGTGTGAGGACTTAGTCGTGAGGCCAACGCATCTATGTGGTAGCTTGAGAGGGTTTGAGCGGAATCGAGAGACGCAACACAAGACAAGGGTTTAGACAGCTTCGGGCCCCGGGAAACATCATCCGGTAAAAACCCTACATGCTGTTTGAGGCTAGATCTCATTATCATCACGAGGGAGTCACCGTAAACCGGCTCTCCTCTAATTGCGTCTAGCCCTAGAGATTGTTTCTTGCTTGTCCCTCTTTGGCGAGCCCTGCCTCTCCTTATATAAGTTGAAGGGGCGGGTTACATGTGGAGTCCAACTCGTACTTTAACTTAAACTATTTTGACTTCCTTTCCTGGGCTTCTTAACGTCTGCCGGTTTAACATTGTCTGCCGGTTTAACATTGTCTGCCGGTTTAACAACATCTGCCGATTTAACAATGTCTGTCGGTTTAACAATGTCTGCCGGTTTAACAATGTCTGCCGGGTTATGATTGACTTAACACCTGCCGGTGCTACCATCTGTCTTAACTCTGCCGGTTTAACACTTGCCGGTTTACCGTCTGTCTTAGCCATCTGCTTTAACTGTCTGCCGGTTTACCATTTGCCGGTTTACCAAGTCCCAGCCGGTTTACGACTCCGGCCGGGTCATACCGCGGTGTATATCCCCGACATTAGCCCCCAGTTTAATTTGGATTTATCCATGTTAAACTGATCCTGAACATCCTTAAGTCCTTGTCACTTCCTTCTTCTAGAAAATCCGGTTTAATAGGCCAGCTTCATAATCAACTTGCTGACACTTGTTTCTCATAGAAAATATGGTGAAGAATAACTCCTTTGATTCAGCTCCCAATGCTTAAAAACAATATTGGTCCTTGAAATACTCATCTGATCTTCAGCCGGTTTAAGGACGTAGAACTTGCCGGTTTATCATTGCCAAGATCACTGCTTTATAAATATTGATAGCACCGGGTCATACTTGTAGTTAACATCCAGCTTGAAAATATACCTCTTATATGCCTATCACTTGTAGCCCCCAAGTCTTAAGAAGGTAGCATAGCAACAGTTTAAGACTTGCTTCAATATAAATATCACAATCTTGAAGAAATCCAGTTTGTTCATCTCAATCACTAGTCAGAATTGAGTATTCCACATATGTAGCCCCCAAGTGCCAGGTTGTCATGCTTGCAGCAACCTGGGACTTGTAATTTCCTGATGCTCATAAAAACTTCAACCAGTGTAGCCCCCAAGGGCCGGGTCATTATGCAATAATGAGCAGGGACTTTGTAAATATAATCATGTAACCTTTGAATAGCAGCGGTGTAGCCCCCAAGGGCCGGCTCAGTAAGATAATATTGAGCTGGGACTTTGATATATACTTCAATGGAAATAACATCATATGATTTAACCCCCATCATGGGGCTTGAATTCACGTCCACAAGGTTAAGAGCCTTGTGCTTCACCAACTGAGCAGTGGACCCTTCAATATAATGAATAAAAAGCTTTGTACCTTGAATTGTTTGACAGGAGCAATTGGTAGCCCCCAAGAGCCGGCTCATTATAATGTGATGAATCGGGTCTTTCAATAAGATGAACAAAGAATGACTTTGCATTAGCCCCCAAGTGTCATGGTGCATGCTTGCAGCAACATGAGACTTGTGTATTTGATGTAATATAGCCCCCAAGTACCAGGTTGTAAGCCTGCAGCAACTCGGGACTATTCCTTCAATTGTAGAATAAAAATTATGTCCATTGATAATATGATAGCCATTGCACTAAAGCAACTTTGAAAACATTGATCATAATAGTGGTCATTGATAACCATAATAAAATCCAGCCATGTTGGCTATTTGAATAATATACTCAATGATTTATAAGCGCATAATTCCGATGGCGCAATCCAAATATATACTGGCGACTTATAGTCCAAAGCCAGGCCGGGTTAATAAACACCGGATTATATGCACTGACAACTTGTAGTTGAAAGTCGAGTCGGGTTAAAGAACACCGGATTAATTTGATGACTAATAGTCATGCCGGGTCGAGAGACGCCGGTTCAACATAAAATTTATCAAAAGAGAAAAATCTTGACAAAGGCAAATAAAACCGTGTAGTCGAGGCTTTTTGAGGGCTGCCAGGCCCAAATTCGAGGCTTTTCATGGGCTGCCAGGCTGCTGAGTTGAACCATTTAACAAAGCCTTTTAAGATGGACCTCCAACTAACCAATCACCATTTTAACTTTGACAAGTGCAGGGTCTCAATGAGAGTAACTGTCAAACATTCGGAGGGTCGTGCCAGGATGACCTGGATAGGAGTGTCTTACTTGATGAAGGCAAGTTAACCTGGGATTTTAGGTAAATATACCAGGCTTCCAAGCCGTGGGTCGATACCCAGCTACAAGGGTCCATTCAAGCTCCTTGGTATTTGACACAAGGAGCCCCCAAGTAACATGATGAGCTGTGCTCAGTGGGTGCCCATGTTTGAGCTGTGCATAGCTTCCAGAATCTCTTTGGCCCCTTGGGTATGAAGCTCCCAAGCTTTGTTGTGGCGTGATAGCCGGATTAATGGATAGAACTCCGCTTTGGCAACTGAAGCCCCCAAATGCCAATAATATGACAAGCCAATAAGGCAGGATACCCATGTTTGAACCACGCATCATGGCAGCAGGTCCTCTTCGGCAACCTTTAACTTTTTGCAAGAAATAAATTCTTCTTGAACCGGGATTTCGAACCGGATATTGACAGCTTCAGAGATTTGTGGGAGATAGATTTCCCCTTGAACCGAATTATAAACCGGATATTTGGAGAGCTTCAATGAGACTGACCTCCCTTGAGCCAGATTTTTAAACTGGATATTTGAGAGCTCCAATGAGACTTCTTCATTGAGCCGGGATTTGTAACTGTCATATACTTTTTAAGCCGGAAATTTTCTGACGGCCTTTAAATTTTCATCAATATAGCAGTAGGCTCCAGGACCGGGTTATCTTTCGGTGAGTCCATAGAAGGCTGAGGTGACTGCGGCGGGTTATAAATGATCCCGTATGAGCCATGGCAGCAACTCGACCAATGGTTCCTTCCAAGGCTATTTGAAGTTAACCAAACTGTAGTGGTGACGACTTGTGCACCTGCCCACTTGACCACCCAGTGCAGACGGCGATTGATAGTATATGATAATTTGCCTTTATTTTGTTGAAAGAAAACCAGGCTACCCAAGCTGTGACTTGCTCATACTCAATGAACAGCTCATGCAGACAAGTGTGGCCTGGTGTGTTGATGTAGACCAGGCCGCGAGAGACGGACGGAAAATACGACCGCAGCATCAAAGGCGGTACAAACGGATGAGTCGGCCGCGGCGTTGTAACCGGTGCGGACGGGCGGGTCAATCGCAGGCGCAGCAAACCGTATGGACGTACAAGTCAATCGCAAGCACGGTCCCGGCTAGTTGATGTATATCAAGCCACATGGGCGGCGACTTGCACACATCCATTGAACAGCGAACAAACGCGATCCGGACAAGTCAATGTAGACCGGGCCGCAAGGGCGGCGGCTTGTGCGCGTCCATTCATCAGGTAATATGTCATAGACTATCGCCGGGCGGACCATTATCAGCTCGTGCTCCATACCCGTGACATAAACCACATTTGTAGTGAATAATTATCCTGTATACAATAATATACAGATCAAGGTAATTGTTCTTTGACAAAAACAACATGTGCTAATAAAATATAGTTAGAGAGATATCACCTGATTTTTCTTTATCGGATGAATAAGGATGCTGGTACAGGTAACATTTGGACATAGTCCAACACAGATGTATGTCAGGATCTGATGTAGTACCGCTTCGTATCTGTCTCAGTATACAGACTAAAATATCAGACTTTGAATTCTGTGTTATCAAACTAGCACTTGATCACGTGGTCTTCCAGACTTGATTTAGTACTTGGTCCACGTGACGTTGCTATCCTCTCAAGTTGAATCCTTTAACAAATGCATCGGTCCTGCCTTGAAAACTGACAACGTTCTGGGAGCTGAACCGATCTGACATCTGAGTTAACCACCAAAGCACGTATTCCATGTTTAAACGGAAGAATCACCAGCAGAAACCTCCACGTATTTAAACGGAAGAATCACCAGCAGAAACCTCCACGTATTTAAACGGAAGAATCACCAGCGGAAGCCGGCGCGGGCGGAGCCAGACGGATAGGCGCGTCCGGGCACAGGTGGAGCCGGTGGCTGATGCAGGAGGCCGGCGCAGCGCCGTTGCAGGGCAGACGGCGGAGGCTGCGAGCAGGCAAGAGCCGGCCCGGGGCTGCGCTAGAGGCACGGCAGCCCGGGTTGGAGAGGCACAGACGAACTGGCGACGAGTTAGAGAAGTGCGGATGAACTAGCGACGGATTGGAAAGGCGCAGACGAAATGGCGACGGCTTGGAGAGGCGCGGACGAACCGGCGACGGGTTAGAGAGGCGCGGCCGTGGCCGGTTCAGGCGCGGGAGTTGAAACCGGAGCGGGTTTTGGCCGGGGCCGGTCGACCTGGTAGAGTCGGCGCGCACGCAGCCACGGGAGCTGGAGAGGCACACGGCCCGCTGCAGGTTCTAGGCCGAGCTGGCCGGCGCGAAGTGGTAGTAGAGGAGAGGGCCCTAGTGGCCACGGCGGTTTGAGGCAGGCGAAGGTGAAGGGCCTGGTGGCCACGGCGACTCACAGCAGTGGACAAAGCTATCCGTGAGGTCTGCGCGGGGTCGGGACGAAGTAGGCCGCAGCCCCGGTTTGCTCATGGTGGCGGTTTGCAAGCGCAGCTCTAGCGGCTCTGCATGCGGCTGCAGTTTAGGCGGTTTGACTCGGTAGAGGACCACAAACCGGCGTTGGGCATGTAGTACTGCGGAATAGAGGTTGGTCCTCGGCGCGCGGTTACTCAAGGCCGTGGAAGCGGCGGCTCTAGGTCGCTGATGGGTGAAGCGGCAGTATGGGGCAGTGACTCGGAATAGCGTGAGGCTGCGACAGCATCAAGGTTAAATACTCATCTAGGTGAGGCCACGGGGCGGCTTGGAAATAGGCGGTAGCAGCAGCAACTTGCCGGCGCTGGCGAGGCCGGGGCTATGGAGGTTTTTTTTAAATGCATCCTTGTGCACAACCATTAGCAGCAGGTGCTGGTGCGGCGAGTTGAAGCTGACACTACAGCTGCGGAGGGGCGCCGGCGGCTCGGACTCGGAGAAGAACGGGCGTGAGCCATAGCCGCGTGGGGCAGCACAGGAAACCAGCGTGCAGAGCGACCACGGCAGATGGACAACCCGGCGGCGACTCATTGAGGTGGCTTGGAGTTGGAGCGGGCCACAGGCGGAACACGGTGGAGGTGACTTGGCACAGCCATGTCAGTGTTAGACTTTGTAACATAGTCCAACTATGTAACCTGTATATTGTGTATCATTATATATACATGAGATAGGCCACCCCTAGACGGTTGAGCCAGTTCCCACAAATCCTACGTCTAATATGGTATCAGAGTAAACCTAGGACCTAACCCACCTTCACCACAGCCGCCGCCGCCGCCGTGCCCTAGACCTTCGGGCCGCCGCCGCCGCCGCTGCCATGTCCGCTTCCGCATCTAGCTCCGCCAGCTCCGGGACGATCCCCGCATCGCTGGCTACTCTCCTAAATCTCCCCGCCCGCGCCGGTGCCTCGTCGACGCCGCACTTCTTCGGCACCACGGCGGTGGGTTCGCTCTTCTTCGCCCCGATCCCGCCGTCTCCTGCACCGACAACCGCGGCGGCCTACTCCGCCACGATGGTGGCGCCATCGGCATCTACTGCCGCCTCGTCCGCCGCCTCGTCCCCGACACTCGCCCTCATGGCGGCGGCCTCGGGAGGCTCCAACGATCCACGTGTGGGTGGACCACCTGCAGTCCCGGCGGTTCCTGTGGTAGCTGCTACCGACGCCGCTGTGATCCCCGGGCCGTTCCACTTTGACAATCTCATCACGACTCGTCTCACGCTGGACAACTATTTGTTTTGGCGTGCCAAGGTTCTACCGCTGCTCCGCAGCTGCTCCCTCCTTGGTTATGCCGATGGATCCCTGCCGTGTCTGCCGCAGGTCATTGACACCATCCATGGCCCGACCATCAACCTGGCGCATCGTCTGTGGGTACAACAAGACCAAGCGATCCTCTCCGCCATCCAGGGTTCCCTTGGAGACGGGGTCGCTGGCCTTTGCCTCTTTACTGCCTCCTCCTTGGATGCGTGGACGACTCTGGAACATGCGTTCAGACCTCCACCGCCCACTCGATGGCTCTTCGCAGCAAGCTTGATGATGTCAAGAAACTGGATTCCTCGGCCACAACATACTTCAACAAACTCAAGGTCTTGGCGGATACACTGACCTCTATCGGTCGACCATTAAGTGATGAGGAGTTCGCCGGCTATGTTATTAAGGGTCTTGATGTAGACTACGACAACCTCGCCGAGGCCGTCCACAACGCCAAGCCGCCACTTCTGCCGCATGAGCTCTTCTCCCGGCTGCTCTTCACCGAGCAGCGCATCGAAGCTCGCCGCGCCACCAACACCATCGCCGACCAGCCCGTGGTGTTCTGGGCCTCGTGAGGCCAGCGCCCCCCTGCGTCCATGCCGCCTGCCTGCGTCACCACCCCGACAGCGCCACCCTCAGGCGGAGGCCTGGTACGCTGTCAACTATGTGGGCGTGAGAGGCATGTTGCCTCCAAGTGCCACAAGAGGTTTCAGCAGAGCTTCCTGGGCATTGGTAATGATGGCAAAGGTAATGAGCGATAGTTTGCCATGGCGGATTTCGGCCCTCCTGCTGCTCATGTTGCCGCCAAGAGCAAGGATACACGCGTCGACCCTGGCTATACACCATCATATCTGATTGATCCTGCATGGTATATGGACACTGGCGCCACGAATCATATGACGAACGAGCTCACCAAGCTGTCCACATCTCAGCCATACTACGGCCACGACAAGGTTCACACCGCCAACGGTGTAGGTATGCCCATCTCTCACGTTGGTCAAGCATCTCTCTTAACTAGTCATCCATCTAGGCAGCTTCATCTTCGTAATATTTTACGGGTCCCCTCGATGACTCTTAATCTGTTATCTGTTCCCAAACTCACTCTTGATAACAATGTCCTATGTGAATTTCACCCGTTTGATCTTTTTGTTAAGGACCGAGCCACCCGGGAAATTCTGCTTAGTGGTCGTCTCAGCCATGGCTTATACCGCTTGGAGGATCCATCCGCCCCGCGCGTCTTCAGTGGTGTTCATGTGTCGCCGTCCCAGTGGCACTCTCGCCTTGGTCACCCTGCCACTCCCATAGTTTGTCATATACTTCACCGTCATGAGCTGCCTATTGAGTCTAGTAATAAGGAGATGTCCGTGTGTGATGCCTGTCAATAAGGCAAAAGTCATCAGTTACCATTTGTTTCCTCTACTCGTCAAGTAACGAGTCCTCTTGAACTTGTGTTCTCTGATGTGTGGGGTCCCGCTCAAACTTCTGTGAGTGGTCACAACTATTATGTTAGCTTTATTGATGCCTATAGTCGCTTTACCTGGCTTTATCTTCTTAAGCGCAAATCTGATGTGTTTGATATATTCATTCAGTTTCAAGTGCATGTAGAACGTCTTCTCAAGCATAAGATTATTCATGTTCAGTCTGATTGAGGGGGGGGGGGGCGAATATCGCAACCTCAATTCTTTATTTAATAAGCTTGGGATCTCTCATCGTTTATCATGTCCTCATACACATCAGCAGAACGACGCGGTTGAGCGCAAGCATCGACATATAGTTGAGACCGGACTCACACTCCTGGCTCATGCATCCGTCCCTTTTCGTTTTTGGAGTGATGCTTTTGCTACAGCAGGTTTTCTTATTAACCGGCTACCTACGCGTGTCATTAATATGAAAACTCCTATTGAGCTCCTTTTACATGAAATTCCTGATTATACCTTCTTTAAGGTGTTCGGGTGCGCTTGTTGGCCCCATCTTCGTCCATATAATTCTAGAAAGCTTGAATTTCGGTCTAAGAAATGTGTGTTTCTAGGTTATAGCTCTCTCCATAAAGGCTATAAGTGCCTCCACGTGCCAACAAATCGTGTCTATATATCTCGTGATGTTGTCTTTGATGAGAATGTATTTCCCTTTTCCTCCATGCCGCACCAACCTGCCACACCACCATCTATGCATTCATCTCCTCTTATGCTTGGCCAATTTGAAGATGTTGCATATTCGCCTGTGTTGTTACCTAACCATGGTGCAGGTATTGGACGTGGTGCTCGCTTGGAACTTCTTCCGGATACAACTCCCGTCGCGCATGTTGATCGATCAGTGCACATGCATGCACCCGTCGCCGACCCCGCCTCTGGCTCCGTGCCTATCCATGCAACTGGACCGGCGCTGGCCTCCAACACCGGGCCGGTGTCATCCGAGGCGCCGTCCCCGCCAGTCGGGTCGCGGCCCACGACGGATGAAGCACGACCCGCCACACCGACGCCCTCTCTGGGGAGGCTCCAGCGGTCTCCGCCTCCGTCCACGCCTGCACGTGAGGCCTCGCCTCCGTCGTCACCCGCCAGTCCATCCCTGCCGCCCCTTCGCCTGGGTCGGCCGGGCCTACTGACGACTCGCCCGAGTCTTCGCCTGGGCTCCCATCGCCCGATCTCCTGCCATCCTCCACTGTGTTGGCACCGCCGGCTCCTGTTCTCATTGCACCGCAACGCCCGCATACACACAGCCGCAGTGGTACTGTCCAACCCAAGCAGCGTCATGATGGTACGGTTACATATTTGGCTGCCTGTCTTGCTCATTCTGTTGCAGATCCCACTGATGAACCACGTCACTATGAGGTTGCTATGAGTATCCCTCACTGGCGAGCAGCTATGGAGCAAGAGTACCATGCTCTTCTGCATAATGAGACATGGACATTGGTTCCTCCTCCGCCTCGTGTCAACATCATTTATTTGAAGTGGTTTTCAAAGTCAAGAGACATGCAGACTAGTCTATTGAGCGCTACAAGGCGCGTCTTGTGGCTGGAGGATTCAAACAACGACAGGGTCTGGACTACGAGGACACATTCAGCCCGGTGGTTAAGCCTACTACCATTCGGCTTCTTTTATCTCTTGCGGTCTCTCGTGGTTGGTCTCTCCGACAGCTCGATGTGCAGAATGCTTTTCTCCATGGGTTGCTTGAAGAGGAGGTTTACATGAGGCAGCCACCAGGATTTGTTGATCCAGATTAGCCTCATTATCTCTGTCATTCGACGAAGGCGCTCTATGGACTGAAACAGGCACCTCGTTCCTGGCATGCCCGCCTCGCTTCGGCTCTTCGTACTCATGGATTCGTTCCGTCGACAGCCGACAGCTCGTTATTCTTATTGCAGCGCCCCAGTCTGACAGTGTATTTGCTTGTGTACATGGATGATATTATTCTGGTCAGTTCTTCTGCAACGGCTGCTGATGCTCTTGTGACTGCTCTTGGCAGAGATTTTGCGGTTAAAGACTTGGGACAGTTACACTTCTTTCTGGGCATTGAGGTTGCACATCAGTCTCGTGGCAGTTTGGCTCTCACTCAAAAAAAAGTACTCTCTTGATCTCTTGCGCCGTGCTGGTATGCTCAAGTGTAAGCCATCATCCACGCCCATGTCCTCTACGGATAAGCTCTCGGCCACTGTTGGTTCTCCTCTTTCTTTGACGGATGCTACGGAGTATCGGAGTATTTTTGGTGGTTTGCAGTATCTGACTATCACTCGTCCTGATCTTTCTTTTGCGGTCAACAGGGTATGTCAGTATCTTCATGCTCCTACAGATGCGCACTGGTCTGCTGTGAAGCGCATTCTTCATTATGTGCGTCTCACGGTCTCCTATGGTCTTCACCTGCGACCCAGTTCCTCTACTGTTCTCTCTGCATTCTCAGATGCTGATTGGGCTGGGTGTCCAGATGACAGACGATCCATGGGGGGACATACTGTATTTCTGGGTCCTAATTTGGTCGCCTGGAGTGCACGCAAGCAGGACACTATTTCTCGCAGTAGCACTGAGGCTGAGTACAAAGCAGTTGCCAATGCAACTGCTGAGCTTATCTGGATTGAGTCTTTGCTTCGAGAACTGGGAATCTCCCAGTCACATCCTCCAGTTCTTTGGTGTGACAACATCGGTGCTACGTTTCTTTCGACAAACCCGATGTTCCATGCATGAACCAAGCACATTGAGATTGACTATCATTTTGTGAGGGAACGTGTTGCACAGAAGCTACTACAGATCAAGTTTATCTCCTCAAAGGATCAACTTGCCGACATCTTCACCAAGCCTCTACCTTCTCCCATGTTTGAGGTCTGTAGGCGCAATCTCAACCTCCTAGATGCATCAGGAGCGAGTTGGGATTGAGGGAGGGTGTTAGACTTTGTAACGTAGTCCAACTGTGTAACCTATATATTGTGTATCATTATATATACATGAGATAGGCCACCCCTAGAGGGTTGAGCCAGTTCCCACAAATCCTACGTCTAATAGTCAGTGGTGGCGGCTTCGCGCTGGGGTAGTGGAGAAGCACCGGCGAC
Organism: Triticum dicoccoides; assembly: GCF_002162155.2. Classification (NCBI taxonomy): domain Eukaryota; kingdom Viridiplantae; phylum Streptophyta; class Magnoliopsida; order Poales; family Poaceae; genus Triticum; species Triticum dicoccoides. The sequence continues at coordinate 384,217,534 of NC_041391.1, forward strand.
TTAGCATAGGGCCGCGGGCCGAGGCGAAGCCAGGCGGAGGCAGCAACTCAGGTGCATCGTGGCGGCCCACTTGAAAGCGGAGCTCCTGCAACACGACGGCTCAGGCCATGGCAACCGCGGGTCGCAACAATGGAGGTCGAGCTTGCTGCGGTGGTTCAGAGGCAAATGAAGGCAACCCAGAGTCCGTATCCTCACCCGTGGATAGCTTCTCTTTTCTTTTTAAAATCTGCTGGACCACGAGTATCTTACCCATAAACAACCGCAGATTAGACATGCAGTCCGACTCAGACACAGATTGGCCTGATGTGTTGAAGGTGCAAATCAACGGCAGCAGAGGCACGACGGGTCAACGAGGCGGGTCACAGGAGGAGTCCGAGCCTGTAGCCTCCGCCGAACGTTTGAACATCAGTGATTGTATCAAGCCGGCTGGTTCATAGTAGCAGAGGCCGATAACGATGGCTCAGGCGACATGAGGGCGTGAGCAGCAGAGGCCTGGGTCTGCGGTCAAGTCTATTTCCAGGCCGCATGTTTTTTCCGAATCCACGTCCGCCTCAACCTCCAAGTCGTGACCCTCCCCTTTTCAATAGTAATTTTCCCTTGATGACTGGAGTCCTGGTACTTGCACCTCGCATGATAGAATCCGTTATCTCCACGTGAGGGAGGTACTTCCCAGGTTTGGGCAAAGTAGTAGTAGTAGCTTTGTCTTTTCCTTGTAGCACTTTTTTTTATCCAAACACCATGCACGACCATTGCCTGTACTACGTGGGAAGTAGTACTTCATGCTAGTCCCTTTTTATTTAATGTAGCATTGCTCCCCGTGCTCCTCCAGCTACTAGATCGATTTTGTCTCTATCTTGACACGCCCATGTGAAGCGGCAACCTGACAGCCGGTATGCAGGGGCGCAGGCCACGGGAGTTGCACACATTTTACTAATAGCAGAACGTGTTGATAAGGAGGCCAGCGACGCCCGGTTTAGCGGAGGATTGATGCAAGGCAAAAGCGGGTTTTGGCGCGGTCGGCTCGAGGTCGCCTCTGAGCTGATGGCGAGGCCGAGTCAGCACCGGGGCCCAGCTGTCCAAAGCCTTGTTTATTTGTTGACAGCGAATCAGACTCTTGTCCGGTCTTGTTTGTAGCAGGAAAAAGTGATCTGCGCTCGGATTCGACGAGACGCCCTGCAACACATGAGGCGCCGCACGCAAACCCAAAAAATCCCTATGAATCTTAATCTCATATCCTTCGCTGCAAAACGCTTCATCAATCTTTGCTGATTAACTCATTGTTGATGTGAATTTCCCCCGCCGGTTTTTGTTGAACCGGCGGGTCGTAGCTCCTCGAACCCTAAAGAGATCCCTTCAAGAACTCAACACCACCGTGCGCCAGCCCCACGGTGGGCGCAAACTGTCGTGGAATTAACACGTCAGATGTCCTTAGTGTGAGGACTTAGTCGCGAGGCCAACACATCTATGTGGTAGCTTGAGAGGGTTTGAGCGGAATCGAGAGACGCAACACAAGACAAGGGTTTAGACAGCTTCGGGCCCCGGGAAACATCATCCGGTAAAAACCCTACATGCTGTTTGAGGTTAGATCTCATTATCATCACGAGGGAGTCGCCGTAAACCGGCTCTCCTCTAATTGCGTCTAGCCCTAGAGATTGTTTCTTGCTTGCCCCTCTTTGGGGAGCCCTGCCCCTCCTTATATAAGTTGAAGGGGCGGGTTACATGTGGAGTCCAACTCGGACTTTAACTTAAACTATTTTGACTTCCTTTCCTGGGCTTCTTAACGTCTGCCGGTTTAACATTGTCTGTCGGTTTAACATTGTCTGTCGGTTTAACAACATCTACCGATTTAACAATGTCTGTCGGTTTAACAATGTCTACCGGTTTAACAATGTCTGCCGGGTTATGATTAACTTAACACCTGCCGGTGCTACCATCTGTCTTAACTCTGCCGGTTTAACACTTGCCGGTTTACTGTCTGTCTTAGCCATCTGCCTTAACTGTTTGCCAGTTTACCATCCGCCGGTTTACCAAGTCCCAGCCGGTTTACGACTCCGGCCGGGTCATACCGCGGGGTATATCCCTGACAGCAACCATCTACAAAGTTTAAATAGGAGAGTTCAATAAGGGAACTATATCTTGGGTTGGGTGAGCTTTAGAAAAGAAGAGAAGTTTAGTTGGTTTATGAAAATGGTCTCAAGCTAACTAACGTCCATGCTAACTAAGGCTTCCTACAGTCAGGATGGCTCTGATACCAGCTCTATGGGGACCCGAACTCATAAGTCGAGATCACCGAATGCACGTGTATAGTGATCCCAGAGATCAATGCTCACTGAACCCACGAAAGCTGAATAACAAGAGTCTTACATCCATACATACCGTCTTACACAAATTATGACCATTATGGTCAAGTCTGACATTGATAAAGCCTTAAGGGCTGAACATCAAATGAGACACAAGAAGCGGAAATCTTCGTCGATAAGTAGAACCCATGCCATCTGCCTTAACCCTACAGGCATTCTGACTGGGAAGCGTCCTAGTTCGCGTGTTCGTCACCAAAGAACTCTTCCTTGAACTCATGCTCTTCCATGCCTGGTCAATTAAATAACCAGTGGCAAGCCAATGAGTACTTTGAATGTACTCGCAAGCAAGCCATGATTTGGTTCAAAGTAACAATGCAATTGTACAACAAGTGAGCAACCTAGCTTCACGCTAGTTGAGATATCTTATCAATTTGTGAGATATGCATCAATGGACATGGGTAACCTTGAGAACAGGTTACAGATATCAACATAAATAGAGTTTGGATCAAACGCCATTTCATTCAACATGTCAAGTCACTCCCTTGACACAAATAGTTCTGTTCCACACACACATGCACCGAGATTGTAAAATTTCTGGACATAGTTTAAGTAGCACCTCCCAACTATCCATGACCATGGACACGGCTATTCGCATAGTTTGACACTCTGCAGAGGTTGAACACTTTACCCACGAGATCCGGGAAGCTTTCGTGTCATCCACGATCTCGCAGTACCTCAAGTACTCGGGGGAAGCACCCGATCATTACCTTTCCCTAGACGACACTAACATAGGGTCCACTCGTTGATGCACAACCCTCGTGTATAAGCAAAAGATCATGGGACTCTGCCCTTTTTACATTATCACGCATACACGAAGGGACCAACGGTGTGTCCGGTGCCCTGTGAAAACAGTCATGGCCGCCTATCCAAGCACGACCCCGTCCCGAGAGTGACCTCAAGTCAACCCCGTCACTAGTAATGTGGTCACCATGCTAGTATCAGCCTAAGTAATCAATAATGCCCCGTCCCATAAAGGGGTAGAGTGGTTGCACATGTTTGGTTGGGACGGTAATCACACATAAATCTAATCCATCATTTTACACACACACCAAAAGCTCTCTTTGGTACACCACTTCTTCCTCAAGTGGTGACCTTAGTTCAACATCTCCCAAGGGCATTAGGGGCACCCGATGGGGTTTTCGAAAGAATGTAACCACGAAGATTTCATGGTACACATGCCTCATTATGCATCAACTAGTCTCTTGACATTGTATTCATGAACAAGGTAAAGTCATGAGTAGGGGTATGCATCATGTGGTGGCTCACAACAAGTTTACCACCGTCATATTTCATCATCATGCAACCAGAAGAGGGTACCGATGAACAAGAGGGGTGTCATGGTCAAAGGGATGCTTGCCTTGATTGGCTTGTTCTTCGAGGTCTTCAAATCATTCTCCTTCTTCTTCTTCAGCAACTTTATCAAATACGGGATCTAATCATCGCAAGAAAATAAAGGAAAAATAAGACAATAATAAAAACAGAAAAGTCAAAGTGCTCAGAAAAATGTCTTTTTGTAAAATACCAGGAGGAAAACTAAGAAGGGGAAAATTCTTAGTTTTGGATTTGTATTTAGGGGGACAGAGTAGTGGATTTTCAAACAGAGATTTTATTGTTCAAATTTGAATTTAAATTTGAACAGTGCAGAAAAGTGTAATGGATGTGTATGAAAGTTACTTCAATAAATAGGTAGGATTATTCTAAGATTTTAGGAGTTGGAATTATTGCATTTGGATTAACATTTAATCCTATGGAATTTTTGGAAAAGTGACAGAAAAAGAAAAGGAAAAAGGCCATTGTGCAACTGGGCCAGAACAGCCGCAGTGCACAGGCCCAGAGGCGATTGGGCCCAGGCGAGCCGAGCGGCGCGCGTGCGCCAGGTTTGAACCTGACGGGCGGGGCCCAGGCGCCAGTGAGAGAGAGGGAGGCGAGGGAGAGGAGAGGCTGACAGGCGGGGCCCGCTTGTCATCCCTAACCCTAGGACAGAGGGGAGGCGAGCTCACTGGCGATGATGCAGTGCACAACAAGGAAAGCGGAGGGCAGGGTTCGACTCCTCGTCGTGTCGCCGTTCGGGTGGAGGTGGACTTGGTCACCGGGGTGGCCTGGTTCGCCGGCGGAGAGGTCACTCGGCGGAGGAGCTACGGGAGGTCGCTGTTCCGGTCGTCTCACGCTGCAAAATGAGTGGGAGAGAGAGGGGAAACGATCAGTGGAGTGCGGGGGTTCCAAATCGGGGCTTAGTAGCAGCGGGAGAGCTTCTACCATGCAGACAACAAGCCGCCGCGGCGGAGCTCGAGCTCGATCTCGAGCTCGAGAGCTTCTGGAGAGGAGCGGGTGGTGTAGGGGGTGGTTTGGGTGGTGCAGAGAGCGAGCGGTGTGGAGAGAATGGCACGGGGAGGCTTTATAAAGCCGCGTGATGGTCCACCGTGGACTCGTGCGCCGGTGAGCTCGTTGCCGTCGCCACGGGTCACGGGGGCCTACTTGAGCATGTCTGGGGTGCTCGTGGGGTTGGTCCAGAGCGAGCGGGTGAAGAGAGAGAACAGGAGGAGGGCCAGTGGCACTGTGCATGTAAGTGTGCTCACTGGTGCTCTCGGGCGGCCGACGCGCGTGCGAGCTGGGGCAAGAGGAGGGAGGAGGAGGGAGACAGAGGCGTGGCGTGTTGCAGACGTCGAGGCACATCGTCAGGCGCGCTGGAGGGGGGCCGAGGTGGCCGGAGGTGGTTGGCAGGGGGCATCTACAGTGCCTGGCCGCACTGTAGCGCGCTCCAGAGCGCCCAAATGGCCGGCATGCCATTTTCTATGCAGTGTGGGCTTGCCCAAGCATGTCTAGCAGGTCTAGGAGGGATTAAAGAAAGGGGAGGGGCCTTGGATGCCATGGATGGCCAGCAGGAGAGGAGTGGGGTTGAGAGAGAGAGGGAAATGGGCTGTCCAGAGAGAGAAAGTGGGGTTTTACCCCTCCAATAATTGAGATGTGCATTTTCCATTGTTATTGGAGGTGCAAGGGGACTAGGAGGGGCTATGGTAAAAAGTGGAACTCATGGAGATTAGTGGAAGTGGCCAAAGTGGTGTTTTTAGAAAAAAGCCAGAAGGTGTTTGTTGTTGATTTGGGCAAGAAGATAGACTCCTCTTGTCATAAGGCTTGACAGGGTCAAATGGCATGAGAAAATAAGTGGTTCCACCAAGATTGATTCCATTTGGGCAAAGTTGCCAATGCAACTTTTGTAAACCCTAGAAATCAACAGAAATAAGTTTTCCAAGATCTGGTCATGAAAAACTATTCTCCTTGATGCACCACTTGGTGTAGTGTCATCATTTAGGGTTTAGAGCATGCCCACAAAATTTGAGAGCCAAAGGATAAAGTTGGCAATGTAAAGTTGTTCAAATTTGATTCTGGACAGAGAGTGTTTTGGGGCACTTTTGTGAACCAAAACAATTTTTATTGGGATGAAAACTTGCAAGATCATCACATTAGGCATGTCTGACTTGCTAGAATTTTCTTGGAATTTTTAGAGAATATTTCCTTTGTAAATATTTCAAACGCTTGAAATATCCAGAAAGGGTTTTTGAGGGGTTTGACCAATATTTTGAACATGACCATGTGTTGAAACCCTTATATGTGGACAATATATGTCCACTGAGGTTCCCTAAATTTTCACTAATATTTTTAAAGCATTAAAATAATTTTAACCTATTAAAGACCATTTCTGTTCTAAAGAAAAAGCCTTTAAATAAAATAGGAAAATAACTTCTAAAATTATATTTTTGTGGTTCATGGGAGTCCTATATCTAATAGGTTTCAAATATACTCTTTGAAATATTTTTCATACCCCAAATCAAGTACTTGTAGTGCAAACCTCAATTCAGGGTTTTTGGTAAACTAATTTTTGAAAATACTATTTGGCCAAATTATTTTTGTAAGAAAATACTATATTGCACTATACATATGGCATGATCATTGGGCAGAAGTTTGGGACAATGAGATGAAGTATAAAGGTGGAGTTGTGCTGACTTTAAAGAGCACATGAAAATCACAAAGAGAAAACCAACTCCAAATAAAAAGCCAAATAATGCAAAAGTTTTTGTTGGTCCAAATTTTCATGTTTTACTAATGCAAATGGCATGTTACAAAATGCAGGGTGTGACACGCAAGCCGCCTGCTTCCGCTCCTTGTGGTCTCAAGCCCGCTCCGACCTCACTTTACTACGGTGACCCACCTCTGCCTCCAGTCGCCGCCTCGATCATTGTGGGCCTCGGTGTTGAGTCACCGCCATTGAGTCGCCCCGGCCTCGCTCCAAGTCGCCCCAGCTGCCTCAAGTCATCATTGCACACTGCAGCATCCTCGGCTACGTCTCAAGCCGGCCACTTCGGCCCTGCCGTCCTTGCCGTCCCACTCCTCCACTCACTTGGGGCCGGTGTGGCCCCGTGCCCACTACACGCGCCCTCGCGTGGCCTCGCCTTCGGGTTGCATCGGCCTCGCGCCTGTTTCAAAGTTGCCCACGCCGGCGTCGTCGGTGGCCTCTGCGAGCCGCCACCACTCATGCTACTCCGTGAGCCGTCGGCCTTTGCCAAGTTGCCGCCATGATTCATGAATCTGCTCGCCTCAGGCCCCGTGCCAACCCTATGCCGCGACTCCGAGCCGCCGCTGATAACGAGTGTGCGGGCTTCCCGAGCTCCTCCATGCACCGCCCTTGCATCGCCTCCTCCGAAGAGCCGGAATGCTGCCAAATCACTGCCGCCTCTATGTCGCGCTGAGCCGCCCTCACCTCTGCTCCAACTGCTCCGTTCCGGCCTCCGTGTTCGCCCGACTCCATCAGCGCAGGCCCCTCACATCGTTGAGCCGCCCTTCGCCAAAAGCTGGAGAGGCCGTGACCCGCCAACGCCCCTATTGAGTCGTCATTTCTCTTCGCCCCTGCTGCGACCCTACGTCGCCAAGCACTACCTTCGCATCATGCAGAGATTAAAATCTCCTCTGCGGCTGACGGGCCACCGTCGCTGAAGGGGCTCACATCACCCACTCCGCGTCTGTGCCAGTGGCCTGCGAACCGACCCTTGCAGCAGCCACGCTCGCCAGATGCCCGCCTTCGCCATTGCCTTCCTCCTGTCAAAGAGAAGAAAGAGATAAAGAGGAGATTGGAAGAAAAGTCAAAGTGGACAGAGTGCTGAAAAAAGGGGTCAACATGACTCGACAGATCCTTTTAAGCCGCCCCTGGCGTGCGTTGAGCCACCTAGCATCGCGTCGCCTCTGCTGTGGCGTTATGCCTCTTCATTCACGGCTGCGCCCTCACTGTCTCGCGTGCTGAGCCGCCCTCGTGCAACGCGACCACATCCGCTGTAGTTTGAGCCTCCATTCTGGCATGTTTCTACACCCGTGGCCGAAGCGAGCCGCCGTCTCCTCCACGATCTTGCCTCGAGCTATTTTTGCTGCTACAGCCGCCATCTCCGCTGCAGTCGTGAGAGTGTGGCTAAATCATAGCTGAAATTTCTGGAGGTGATCTACATTTGTCATCTAGACAAATCAGGTGAAAATGTCTAATCAACTTTTATTGATACATTTTTTCTTCAAGAACAATTACTCTCATTTGTGTAAATTCTTATGCAGAATTCATAATTGCAAAGGAGACCATCAAACTGTGGCCCTTACCTACATCTGACGGAACAATGGACAGGGTCATTTATAACCCATTGAGATTCAACATGTTCCAGCGTTCCGCTGTTCAACTATATGCCAGTTTATATCACGGTCAAATATGGAGAATCTCAAGACAACTCTTCGAGTTCTCAGGAAAAATTAAAGGGACCAAAGAGTGTCTGTTGCAAAGCAGAACCAAACATAGGTACCCTGCTTCAAAGACCAATTTGGGGCGGGTCATATTTGAATCATGCTATTAACCCCTTTTGGCCGGCTTCCTGGTCGTATTTGAACCATAGCCATAAACATTTAGATCATTTGGGGGCTGGATGGTATTCAAATCATAACTTAACCCCTTTTGGTATGGCTTACTGATCGTATTCGAATCAGAGTCGTTAAAAGGTTCAAGGTCATTTGGGGGCTTCTAGTTCAAACATAGGTGTATTCACCAAAGAGAACATAGCTGTCGGTACCCTCTTGATTGCTGCAATGCCAACACTTCAAGGTCATTTGGGGGATTCCTGTTCAAACATAGGTGTATTCACCAAAGAGAACATAGCTATTGGTACCCTCTTGATCGGCGCAATGCCAACACTTCAAGGTCACTGGGGGGCTTCCTGATCTTATTCAAATCATAGCTGTCGGTACCCCTTTGATCGGCGCAATGCCAAAAATCATTTGGGGGCTTCCTGATCGTATTCGAATCATAGCTATTAACCCTTATGCTCTGGCTTCCTGGACGTATTTGAACCATAGCCTCGTTTTTTCTCATTTGGCTTGATTCTTTGAAGATTTTTTTCCGGTTCTTCTTGATACTATCTTGCCTTTTGGTTTAAAGTGATTCCGGCCATGCAACCTTCAATCTCACAGCTCATATTTGAAGCATACCCGTGGTTTCTATTAACCCGGCCTGGCTTTCGACGATAAGTCGCCAGCATATGACAATATTAAATACTTGGAAGTATTGGCTTCTAAGATTTGGGTTATCACCCTTACTGCATTGGTATCATAAGCCGGCAGTATGATTCAATACCACAGGTATGCTATTTTTTTGTTATAAGTATATTTAATTGTGATTAACCAACACATGTCACAGGAACCGGTTTTCAAACCGGGTTATATTATTCAAATCTTTAATAGCCAACATGGCTGTATTTTTATTATGGTTATCAATAGCCAATATTATGATGGAGGTCTTCAAAGTCGCTTCAGCACAATGGTTATTATTTTATTAATGGACATGATTTATTTTTACAATGGAGGGAATAATCCCGAGGTGCTGCAGGCTTACGACCCGACACTTGGGGGCTACATTATGAGATTACATCAAATATGCAACTCCCATGTCACTGCCAGCATGCACCATGGCACTTGGGGGCTAATGTAAAGTCATTTTTTATCAACTTATTGAAGACTCGACTCATCCCATTGTAATGAGCCAACCCTTGGGGGTTACCAATTGCTCCTATAAAAAATTCAAGGTACACAAGCCTCAGTCCATTGTATTGAAAGATCCACTACTCAGTTGGTAGAGTACAAAGCTCTTAACCTTATGGACGTGGGTTCAAGCCCCATGGTGGAGATTACATCATATGATGTTATTATCACTGAATTATATACAAAGTCCTAGCTCAGTATTATCTTACTGAGCCGGCCCTTGGGGGCTATAGGTTGCTGCTCAAGTCTACATGATCATATTTACAAAGTCCCTGCTCATTATTTCATAATGACCCGGCACTTGGGGGCTACAAGTGATATGAATAAAATGGAGGTACATTTTCAAGATTGATGTTAGCGATAATTATAACTCAGTGCTATCAATATTTACAAACCAGAAATTTTGGCAATGATAAATCGGCAAGTTCTACATCTTCAAGATGGCTGAAAATCAGATGAGTATTTCATGACCAATGTTTTTGATTATGAAGCTAGTTTATTGACCCAGATTTTCTAGAAGAAGGAAATATCAAGGAGTGAAGGATGATCAGGTGCGGGCTTATAAGAGTTCTTAACCCGGAGCATAATTTGTCAAAATTGTTCTTGTGTTTGTTTACAGGATCACTTTAACATGGATGAATCCAAATTAAACTGGGGGCTAATGTCGGGGATATACCCAGCGGTGTGACCTGGCCGGAGTTATGACCCGGCTGGGACTTGGTGTTTCATTGGTGACCTGGAAGACACAGTTAAGCATTTAAGCCGGCAGACACAGTTAAGCATTGTAAGCCGGCGGACATAGTTAAACATTGTAAGCCGGCAGACACGGTTAAGCATTGTAAGCCGGCGGACACAATTAAGCATTGTAAGCCGGCAGACACAGTTAAGCATTGTAAGCCGACAGACAGTTAAGCCAGATTGTAAGTCAGATTGTAAGCCGGATTGTAGCCGACTTATGTTAAGAAGCCCAAGATGTTAAGAATCCCAAGACGTTAAGAAGCCCATGGTGAGAAGCCCATGGTAAGACGTCAAAATAGGTTAAGTCCTAATCCGAGTTTGACTCTACATGTAACTCTCCCCTTCAACTTATATAAGGAGGGGCGGGGCACCCCAAGAGGGGAGAGCAAGAAAATAATCGTTAAGGCTAGACACAACTAGAGGAGAGCCGGATTTACGGCGTCTCCCTCATGAGCATAATGAGACCTAGCCACAAACAACATGTAGGGCTATTACTGGAAGATGTTTCCCGGGGCCCGAAGCTGTCTAAATCCTTGTCTTGTGTGTTGCGTCTCTCATCCCGATCAACCCCTCTCAAGCTACCACATAGATGCGTTGGCCTCTCGACTAAGTCCTCACACTAGGACATCTGCCGTGATGTTTTCACGACATGGTGGGTCCAAGCTAACAGGGGGAGGATTCTTTTTTTGCGCGCGTAATAAGGAGGCACTTCCTTGTGTGCGAAGATGTAGCTGGTGGGTCCATCTGTCAGCCTCACCGCATATAGTCCTCTTCCGATGGTTGTCGTTCGTTGCCACGTTGATCATGCCAGGCGAACAGTACCGGGCGGTGGAAGATGACGAGGCAGGGAACAACATGGAGCCTTGGAAGACGTGAGTACGAGGGTTGGCTGGTTCGGCTGCCGTGTGAGGTTGCCGTCGCCGCAGAATAGCAGGGGGTGTGGGTGAGTAGAGGGATGGCCTGGCTAGCGGTGGGAGCAGTAGGGGGCGGTGAGGCCTCTGCTGCAGCACACTCGGCCATGGGAGGCAGGAGCATGCGGTGGTTTGGACGGCTGGAGCAAGAAAATAAGAGGTTGAACAAGCAGGACGACCGTTGGATGTTAACAATCCAACAGTCACTGGTGATAGAATCGTTTGTTGACTAAGTTAACAAAGCCCTCCGTACGCATCAACTTAGTAGGGCCACAAGCCAGCTTGCAAATCTAGTGGGCCCCAGCTGTCATGGGGAGCACTCGTTAATTTTTGCTTAATAAGGAGGCACTTCCTTCCATGCCAAGATATAGCTGGTGGGTCCCAGCTGTCATTGGGAGGATTCATTCTTTTTGGCGTAATAAGGAGGTACTTGCTTGAGTGCAGCCATGGACCATGTGGGTCCCAACTATCGGCCTCGCCATGTACATCCCTCTTCCGATGTTGTCGTTTGTTGACAACGTTGACCACGCCGTGCCAAGAACACGAGTGCGATGGACGACGGCGAGACCCAGGAAGGGAATGACCCGGAGGCGGCGAAGCCACAATAGTGGAGGGATGTGGGTGAGTAGAGGGATGGCCTGACCAGCGGTGGGAGTAGTAGAGGGCGGTGACGCCTGCACGGTAGCACAGCCGACCACGAGAGGCGAGGGCAGGCGGTCCCGCCGGCGCTGGATTTGGCGGCTTGAGCAAGAAGTTCAGAGATTGAAGAAGCATGACAGTCGTTGGATTGACATCCAACGGTTACGTCTGCTAGAATCATTTAACTTAATATGCCCACAAGTTAGACCATTCCCTATTTTTTTTAATAATTTACAGCTCATTGCAACTTGTTATGCAATTTATTGTAGTCCATTTTTTTGTTGGCCAGTGCTAGGGTTAAAAATTTGAATGAAATTTTGCATATTTCAGTGGGGTCCAAACTATTTTTAATACGGAAATGTTGAGCCAGATTTAAAGTACTTCGAAGATATATTTAAATTAGGTTAAAGCCCAGTGAAATTGGAATCTGAAAATGTGAAAAAATTCAGAAATTATAAAGTAATTGCTAATTTGTCATCTGTTTTTTATATTTACAACCCATTTCATATTACTTTCAAGACTTCCAGCCATCTTGAAAGAGTTGCAGCCCATTAGGGTGTAGAAAAATAAGTAGGCCTAGATTGGGTTTCTTCAGAAAAAATAAATTGGGCTCATTTTCTCAGAGAAAAAATAGTTGGGCTGGTCATGTGGTGAACGTAAAATATAAGCCTGGGCTAGATGGGCCACAGCCCAGTTGAAACCCTGCTTCGTCTCAACAATAACAAAAAAAATACTGCTCGAGTAGCTACGTCCCAGGTGTCAGTCGATCTTGTGTTGTTCTCTTGTCTATTGACTATATATGCTGACAATGTCATGGGTCCCAGATATTAGGAAACCACTAGGAGGAAGCATTTTCTTTTTCTATACGCTGACAATGCAGAATATAAAAAATGAGGAACTTGCTTGTGTAGTGCCATGGACACAGTGGGTCCCTACTGTCATCCTCTCCACATACAATCCTCTCCCAATTCCTCTTTTTTGTTGAGCATGTTGACAGCGCGAGACGGCAGAACCGCGATGAGTGCACCAAAGAGCGCGGACGACGACGGCAAGGCCTCAGACACCGGCGTTAACGATTTAGGAGACAGTGGGGCGGCCATGCATGCACTGAGGCGCAGCCAGCCGTGGGAGGCAGAAGCAGGCGGTCCTGCGGATGCTAGTTTGGTTTTGGCAACTGGAAGAAGACAAGACTGAAGAAACACGACAGACCATAAAAAGCAGCAGGAGTACTTAACAACCTTAACTGAAACCAGTAGGGGCACTTAACAACCATAGCTGGAAGAAGTATGAGTACTTATACAGGTCCAACCGTACAAAGCATGCCTCGAACAGTGCTACTTTTCCTACAGTTAACCAAGGGTGAGGCCACCAAGCCCCAGGATAAGGCCCAAGCGCCACCCCGCGCATCCACAACCTTCTGAAATCGGCTTCATCTCGCAATGTGTTCAATAAACAGGATATTCACTTTAGGGCCATGGAAAAGCATGAGCATAACCTTCTCTCCTATTGTCCAAGATGGTCGGTCCTTCATTATTTGAGACCACCCATGAATAAGTATCTTTTCATCTCCAAGGGGAATGGACTAGCTCGACATAAACACCATGTTGTGACCAAGTGCAAGTCTGACCCGACCATGGTCAGGCATCTGTATAGGAACAATAGAACTGGGCAATTTCGTTTCAAGAAGATCACAACTATAAAACTATGTATAAGCAAGAGTTTATGAACAACATATATAATAGAAAATAGTTCATACCATAAGTTTCTAGACACAGTTGGACCGGTTCAACATGTGCAACAGTGGCACACATATCCCACATGGCCTTCCACCATTGAAACACCCCACAAGGAGCTCAAGACGATCAATAAAGTGTAGGAACTTGTGGATGTCGTCCGAGACAACTTCAGTGCCATCAGTAATAGTTGAGTTCTTATAGAATAACAAATGAGTAGCTTGCTTAACTTTGAAATAACCTGCACGTGTCACTAATTATAAGAAATATTAGTTAGAAGTAGCATCTTCGTGAGAGAAGGGAATCACAAATCATTGCTACTTCTAAAGTTAAATTGTGATTAGTTAGACAGAATAGGTGGATTAAGAAGTAATCGAGGCAACAAGCAAGAACCAGATACAAAACTAACATGGATGAAGTACTGGAATGACGTCGGGGTGGAAGATCACAGTGAAGATGAGACCAGGTTCTGGTATTTCCATCAACATTCGTGCGCCAACTTTCAGTCTGTAACACTGAAGAAAGTTTATCAAAGTTCGGCCATAAAAAAGCAGCAATCTTCTTGGTTCATGAACCCAACTCGGAACTTATATCCATGGCTTGTCTTCAATGTGACCATTAAACTGGTGTATTCCGTTATGGCAAGGCCTACTATCTTGAGTACATGTGTTCTGGCAAAGCAAATGCACTGCAGGAAAAATAATATGAGAACACAACGTATTCGCTATCCAAATCTAGAGATAATTTCCTCCTTCATGTGAGTGTTGACCATGGTACTAGTTCCTTTTATCCAAATATACCAATCCAAATTTCCAAATTAGTCGACAACATGTTCAAAAAACCCCCTCCCGGGTAGAAAACATGATTCTAGGAACATACTGTGAGCGCTTTAAAATCATGTGTTAGGATGAGAAGGAACAAGTATGGCGTCTCACCAAGGGTGCAGAAACCTATAGGGTCCTTGCACTTTGGGCACTGCAAATGAAACACACTAGATTCAGTAGGAAGAAAAATACATCAACGACGGCGGCTGCCATCCTAGGATTACCAATGACCAAGGGACTTGGATTTATCGGGGATGGATGAAGAATTCGTACCTGGTTCTCCATGAGAAAACCCTATGCAATCATCGAGAGGGGGTTTTCTCTGAACAAGTAAACGAGGGAGAAGGGGATCCAGGCCCAGTGAGAGAGGTTTTTTTTGTACAAGCAGACGAGGGAGAAGGGGATTTAGGCCCAGTGAAATATTGTTGCTTTCTCCGTCCAGCTTACTGCTAAAGCTGGAAAGGTGGGGTTTTTGTGATTCGACGACTCATTGGGCACTACTGCGATGCTACGACCGGGGCAAGTCTACCGTGTAGTTGTGCACTCTAATTTGGTGCATGGCACATGGACCCCATTGCCGGATGCCCCACATATCAGCGAAAGGAAGTAGAAAGGCAGGAGTAACTAGTTACACATAAATATATTTTTTGACAAAGAGATACTCCCTCTGTAAAGAAATGTAATTTTTTTATATCACAACTTTATACATAAGAAAAATCAAGGGGATTATATATAACATAATATGGGGGTTCAGCTGAGAATATAATACTCAGACAGGCTCACGGTTCTGGACTTTGGGCCACAGGACAACGGGCTTGCATGTTTGGGGGCCCACGTGTTCTACCTCAGTGCATTTCATATTGCAAGCGATCAATACAGCGTAGGTTTTAGATGCTGTTGCAACGCGAAAACAGAAAATTGAATAAAGCACGACAGCTGTTAGACTGAAATCGAACGACAGTTCCTAACCAGCAATCAGAGTTGCAATTCTATCAACGATATCCTACGTGATAAATAATATTGTAGTATTACTTATACACACGGGACACTTGTTTCACCATGCCATATTATTACATCAAAAACTCTCGAAGGATAGATCAGTTTGGCAGTTGTGTGCTGCTACTGAAGAATTTCAAAGTTGATTTGGACCAGCTCTCCTTGCCGAGAAAGTTCTATTTTGACATCATCCCCTACCGCAAGATTTGATTTAGATTTGAACGTTGACCAACCTTTAGCATCAATCATCATGCGACCATCCTTTGTACTTATGGTATATTGAGCAGGTTCATTCACACCAAGGCCACACATGGTAAGAGAAACTTGGCCACGATCGCCCGGATTGTTGAACGACTCCCTCGTTGCTCTAGGAATTCTCTGTTTGCAAACAAGAAGACATTCACAAACAGTTAGGTCAACATAGTGAATCATGTGAAACAACATGGAAAGAAAAACAATGAAGCACTTGGGTGGCCAATGCTTACCAAGAAGGTAGGGATATCGGTTTTTGTAAGTACTTCAGTATATGCAGTGCGAACTGCAGCCCAGTCTGTTTCCGGTGCAACTGCTGGTTCTGTTGCCGCTGCACGGGCTGGAGCAGATGCAAGTGCAACTTTAAGTGTTGGTGCAAGTGCCGGAGCCGTTTCTGGTGCCCGTGTCAGTGCAACTCGTTGTGCCGCTATTGCTGCCGAAGATGGTGCTCCTTGTGGAGCTAGTGCCGGTGTCGGAGCAGGTGTCAGTGTCGATGCCCGATCCTTCGGTAGATCAGCTTGATCCGCTGACGCGGTCGTTGCCCAGTCCTCAAGTGGATCAGACTGAGCTGCTACCGCTGTCAGTGCTAGAGCAAGTTCCATCGGAGAAGGTGCTGGTGCTTGATACGTTGCTGAAGGTTGTACCAATGTGCGAGACAGCAGCGACCGTCTTGGTCTGCTATGATCAGCTTCCTAACTTTACTAGGCTCCATGACCTTGATCCAGTCTTTTTCTTCAATTCTTTTAAATGCGAAAAGGACTAATTGTGGCGTGTTTGTTAAACCAAACTGCAGCTCATCATAGGGCTTCAGATTGTACTTAGACAACAGACTGATCCAATTGTGTCTAGTAATATAAGTGATGGACAGTGCCTTCTCTACTGACACGACATAAGAAGTGAAACCTGCAAAAATAACCATCATAGAGCAAACCAAACGGTTTATTCTGTGACGAATGTCACATGGAAAAACCTGGATCGTAAAATTGCAGCAAAAGTAAGAAAACATGACATTAAATCAATAAGATTTAGACAGTAAATCAATAAGATTTACTTGATGTGCACGAGTGAATCCTTACCAGGAAATCACTATCTTCAAGTTGTAAACAGAAGATTGATCATCCAATTACGCGTGGCATGCAGGGCCTCTGTTTACTCCCACAAGCAGGACAGTCCAAAGCTCATGACAAATCGTATGGACCGAACATCCATGGGATAGGAAATCCTGGTGAGTGTGATAAACCATGCAATGCATATAGATATTGGAATGTAACCATAATTGATAAACCGTCCTCACAAAAAAGATGATCTGGATACTTCGAAATATATAGACTGAATTGAGTGGACATACATTAACATAGACTGTTCTCAGGACTCACCACACAACAAAAGCGGTATTACTGAACAATACAGGGTTCACACACAAAAATCAAATACTGAACAATAATACTTACTATAGACAAGCAAAGTTTCACTAATTAAACTCTGCAGACTATTTCTTGCCACCGACCTACAGGATGTGCCTCGCATAACTGACTAGGCCATGGACTCGTGAGAGATGTCTACCAGCACCATCACCATCTCTTCAACCTTGGAGAACCTAACAGAGTGGTCTTTCCACTCATAAACATGACGATGAAGACAACCTGCATCAGATTTGTTGGGAAGCTTTAAAAAGAACCACACCCTTTGTAATCGACGGCACATCCAGGAAATTGTTGTGGTGAAGTACACCCTCGAGAACACACCAGACAACAATGCTACTGGAAAACACTAGTTCAGGACACGTGGCAACAAGGACACAATAATTGGATAGTTTAGCTGTAGAACTCATCCTTAGGTCTTCCAGTTCACACGACATGACTTTGAGAACTTCATCTCCACCGCGAAACTGGTTCTAATTCAAACAGAAACCAAATATTTTAACACTACCTCCTTTCAGAAATATAAGATGATTTTTGATATTTTACTCAATATAAGACTACATATACGCACAGAAATGAGTGAACAAAGACACTAGAACATGTCTTCAAAGGCATGAGAGCAGAGGGATTACTTGCAATATCCATAACACAAGTTACTGAGGCTAATATACTCTCTTCAAAAGGTAGCATTGATGTTCATAAAGTAGTTGAAAGCAATCTATAAGAAATTAGTGTCAACCTCTCGCATGTTTTGGTCAAAAGAGGAATTTAGAACCGTCATTTGGCACACAAAAATCACATGCAAGATCACCCAGAAAGTTGTACTACTAGTACTAGTACTACGTGTTTGATGAAAAAACACGATCAAGATGAAGAAAAAGATCATCAAGAAGAGATATTACCTGGACTTGCTTAATGAGGGGACCTTGGACAGGGCGATGGCCTTGAGCTTGTCTATGGTAGTCTCGGCGGGGTGCTTGCGCTTCGTCGTACACTGAGCCTCGACGGTTTTGGCCAGAGCCATAGACATCACTTAGGTCGGTGCTCCAGTGTCCATCAAGAAACTGTCAAATAGAAATAAGAGAAAAAACCATAATCACAAACCAAAAATAAGAGCATAGTGGGAGTTATAGGATTAGTCTCGAGGTTGCAAGACCGGGCCTTGGCCAGAATCAACATCATTGATGCACTCACCTTTCCTTCTTTGGGAGAGAAGAAAAATGGCAGAAGCAGGTCGGGGTTTTCTTGAAGAAATTAGGAACAAGATGAGGGAGGAGCAAGTTGGGGTTTTCTTCAAGAGAGGAAACCGAGGGAGAAGAGTTAAATGATGGTTGCTTCGTCCGTCCAACTTACTACTGGAAAGGTGGGGGCTTTGTGATTTGATGGCTCATTGGGCATTACTGCGACGCTTCTTCGGGGTAGTCTACCGTGTAGTTGGGCACTCTAGTATGGAGTAATTTAGTGCATGGCTAGAGGACCCCAATGCTGGCTGTCCCACACGTCGGTGAAAGAGAGTAGCAAGGTTCCTGACGACCGTCGAGGAGGATCCGCACGGTAGAGCATGTCCACTGTATCTGAAGAAAAAAAATGATTATAGCAAGCGTTTCCACTCTTACGATGGAGGAGTGCGAAACACGACAACCACTTGAACTTACACAGTGCTCCTACTACTAGTCATGTGCAGTGGTTCATACATCAGTACTACATAATATTGTTGCTTATGTAGTAAGATATGACGATAACAAATGATGTTGTGCGCATGTCAACTATATGAACAGTAATGTAACATAGTACCCCTTTTTTGACTATCCGGTCGAGAATGAACGGTGAGATCAATGTTAAAAGAACTAGGTCTATAGCGCACGGAGAGTACGGTGCTACAGTATTCCATGGAACATGAACCATATGAAGCACAAATCAGTGTTAGGCAGGGTGTATGAAAGGTGCATGGGATTGGAGCAAAAGTTCCCTTCTCGACCCACTTTTGGGTGTTTGGCAGAGTGCATGAAGGGTGCATGAGTCCACACTAGTAGGTTAACACCAATACACTAGGAGCATGCATGAAGAGGGGTGCTGAGATGAGCATGCACGAAGAGGGAACAACTATACTGAGATGAGAATGCAACCAAACACACCCGCACGCTTTGTGCTACAGTGACTGATCTGCACCGTCTGAGTTTGATCCAACGGTCATGTTGCACCAAGACATGGACATGCCCATACATAGGATGCCTAAACACCACCGAAGTCCCTCGGCTTCTCGAGGCGCCCGACGCTGGTGATGCAAGGTGCCACCGCCTGTAGAGCCCACTCCCGGTCGATGGGAGCCCGCTCATCAAAGACGGCATCCAATGGCACGAATGGGTTCCGATGATGGAGCCCTGAGAGGATTCACCCGGCAACGGCGACAGCAACCCGCAACCCCTCCTTGTCCAGCTCCGCCCCCACCATCGCGCGGAGATGGCTCAGCTCCTCAGAGATATAGGTGAAGAAGGAGACCATGTCAGGAAGCCGTAGCTCGTTGAAGTCGATGGGGTGGTCAAATGGGTTTAGCCCGACGCCCGACATGGTCGTGCTGGCACGACGGTAGGCATCGTGAAGCTGCAACACGTGCGTGGCAACTTGGTCCACCAAGTGGCTGAGGCAATCCCGGACCTCATCATGATCACCCCGCTCGCACTCCAGCCGACTCTCCTGACCACCTATCACATCTCCTGCTTTTTGCAGCAACACCATCGACGGCTCGAGCATCTTTGTGGTGGACGCCTGCCACTTTTGAAGCTCCATGAACTCCCACACATAAAGGAGGAGCATGCCACACCTCTCCTCCTTGAGCTCATGGAGCTCTACGTCCTTGGCACTGAGCTCCGCATCCTTGGCCTGGAGCTCCTGTGTCAGGCGCCTCACCTCCAACTCCGTGATCTGGTGCCTCGCCATGGAACTAGGTAGAAGAAATGGGGAGAGGAAGCAAAGGGGGCGAAACAGTTGAAAGGCAATGCAATCTACGGGAAGGCGGAGGGAGCCAGCCGACGAGTGGGGTGAATTTTTGGTTTTCACCATGGGAAAACACCAGTCGATGATTTTTCACATCAAGGAGTAGTGGGTTTTAGAGGCAGAGTCGTCGTGACTAATTGCTGCCGCGCCTGCTCCCGTCAATCAAAAAAACAAAAATCCTTCGATGCCTGCCGCACCCAAAGACCAGAGCAATGCCACGATGGATATTTAAATTTACCTGCCGCCAAGGAGATAAAAAAGGCATTAAAAAACAAATGTGGCGGCGGCCTAGCTAATCGGTCTCACTAGCCCAACTAGCTAGCCACCATGCTTCACTGATGTTCTTGAAGGGAAAGGTGGTCTTTCGTGATTTGATGACTCACTTAGGCCCTTCCCAGTGCTCCACCGTGGACGGGTGCTAAGCATGCCACATAAGCGAAAAAAGGACATGGCACAACATTTAAGGAGGGGAGAGAGTACTTTGGTGACCCCAGGAAGAACCAATGCCAAGCGCGGGAACCTAGGCAAACCACTTAAATGAAATAATTTGACCAATGCATGAAAGACCTTAGGTGCTAACTCATTAAATAAAGTGTGCTTAGCAACAACAAATTAAGCACCTATGCATTGTGAAGTTGAGTTGCGAAGGTATTTAATGCCCTTAGCACCTCATGTAAGCACCTTTGCATTGGAAGAGGTCCTACTTGCTTCGGCGCTACGACCAAGGAGGACCGAGAAAACGCGCGGTAGGGTGTCCCACGTCTCGGTAAGGAAGAAAATTTGCGCGCACCACCCGGGAGGACCCCGAAACCGCGCGGTAGGGTGTGCCACGTCTTGGCACGGAGGAAAAATGTGCGTGTAAAAATATACTGTATCAGGCGTACTACCTATGGTTCGACCTCGGGACCCAGCTAGTCGGTCAAAAACACCCCACTAGCCACACAACTTCATCATGCTAACGTGGCACGAAGGATAGGTGTGGTTAGCTCTGTCTAGACCAGCCACAACATCGCTTGTTCTAGGCGATTCTTCTATTTTCCAAGCTTTTTTAGTTATAATAACACCACGGCAAGCTCGCGCCGCTCTTCGTGTGTGCCCGTGCATTTAAAGGAGACGATGGAGAGAAGAGAGAGAGAGAGATCGCAGACATGGGACACACCAGTAAATGAGTCAACGGGCCATCACGTTTCGACGAGCCACTCCCTCTACTCAACGTAAATGAGTCAATGTAATACTGTATAAAATCAAGTTATGGGACAAAGCCATCAACCGTTGTTGTTTCAGGCTATTGACTTATGCTTTGTAGTCGAGGTGGCCAATTCGAATCTCGTCTTTCAGATTTGTTAGTTTTAGGTCCAAATTTGATCAATGACAAGTGGGACCCCCGTGTGTTGTTCCGATATTTCAGTGTAGGATGTTTTTTTTGCACAAACACTTTGCACAGTTAGACAAGTAACGGTACGAGTTACACTTCTTTTGCAAGTTTAGGAACGAAAATGATAGCGGCATAGAATATCACGTCCACCCCGCATCTTAGATGCTATGGTGATACAAGTTTTTATGTCGTTGGAACTGAGATCCAATTTCTTGGGAGTAGTCTTTGTAGTTATGCACAATTTCCAAACACTTCAAGGTTTTTTTGCAAATAAAACATTCAGGCCTCGTGTGTGCCGCTGCATCTTAGATCCAACGGTCCTAGTTGCTCATATTAGGTGCTCCCCGTAGCTTAATTAGCCCCTACGGTGATACGAGCATCTAGGTTGTATGATGTGTGATCAGATGCCACAAGCATAATACTTGTACTTTCTGCACAAATCCCAAACTCTCTCAGGAGTATATTGCAAAAACAATCAAACCTCCTAATGTGAGCCGTTAGATCTTCGGGAACTCATATCACCATAAAATCAACATTGCGAGAGAACCTCATATTCTCCTGTGCGAGAAAACATCAGGTGTTCTCGCAGCTTGGATGCTACGGTGATACGAGCTTCGAGGTCACTCAATTTGAGATCCAATGGCATATGAGCAGTCTTTCTGCTTGTAAGCAGTGGCCGAACTCTTTAGGGGCTTTTTTTGCAAAAAACATTTGAACCACCAAGGAGTTGTTGGATCACAAATCCAACAGCTCCGAACAACTTGTATCACCAAAGCATCTAAGGTGTGGTAGCACATGATATTCTTACATACAGGAGAGTATGAGGTCCTCCTTCATCTTGGATGCTACGATGATACAAGCTTCGAGGTCATTGGATATGGGATCCAAGGGCATTTGAATAGTTTTTGTAAAAATTGTGTGCAGTTCTCAAACTCATTAAGGTTTCCTGTAAAATATATTAAGACATCTTGTGAGCTGCTATATCTCAGATCTACAAGCTCCAAGCAACTCGTATCATCATATAGCATCTAAGGTGTGGGATCACATGATATTCTCCCGGGGAGGGGGTGCACAACCAATCTGTTTTTGGAAGGGTGGGGACAAATATAATGTTCAGAAATTATAATCTAAACAATCATAAATAGAGCTTCACAATTTTATCTAAGGTCGAGGGATTAACCCGACAATCTACATAGCTCCGCCTAAACACAACATTTGCATGTTTGTAGTACTTGACTTAATATTCATGTTCCAGTTTCCTGTTCATTTGAAATATTGAATTGAAGACCATGCATGTCTTACTTTTTACTCCCTTCGTTCCTAAATATTAGTCTTTTAGAGATTTCAAATGGACTACCACATACGGATGTATATAGACATATTTTAGAGTGTAGATTCACTCATTTTGCTCCGTATGTAGTCACTTGTTAAAATCTCTAAAAGACAAATATTTAGGAACAATGGGAATATTTTTTAATTCGTGTCATGCATGCATGGTTTGGAAAAATAGATGCACTATACTTTTTTTGACCATGAAGACTGCAGGGCTTACACCCCACAACATTTTATTAATAAAGAACAGGAAGTAATAACAAAGTTCCTCAAGAGGGGGAACAAAACAAAAGAAAGAGAAAGAGAAAAGACTATACAGAACTGTAAGAAAGAAAGAAAGCTACAAACTAAGAAAGAAAAGATGTTACAACTGGTGTGAAACTTCAAGGAGGCAAAAAATCAATCCATTTTAGTAGATCATCCTTGTATCTGGCCTTGATCCTGTGTGATAGTAGAGTGATATCATGAATGAACCCATTTCTCCACTGCCTAAAAGTTGGATGGACATGTCTGAAAGCCTTGTCATTTTGCACTTTCCAGATATTCCACCAGGAAAGAAAAACCACTTCTGCAAAAGATGGTTTATCAAATTCCTTCCTTGCATGTAAGGAAATTTGGACCATATCATTGCTATTCAACCAGGGTACTTGCAGAAAGTTCCAGATCCTCATACTGAAATTGCACTGGAAGAATAGATGATTCCTATCTTCCAGTACTCCAGTTGGGCAGAGGACACAACTAGGTCCATCATTAATTTTCCATTGTCTTCGCTGAATCATATCCTTGGTGTTTACTCTATCCATAATAACCAACCATAGATGCACTATACTTATTGGATCATTGTTGTATTCGTGTGTGTGTGTGGTCATATGCTTGATACATACAATGTTTTCTCACCATCATACTATTCATCTTTTAATTTTGAATTTGCAATGAGAAACTTACTAGGGATACCATGAAATTGAAATCCACGTTGAGATCACTATATCACAAACTCACTCTAACTCGAGAACTTGTCATAAACCAAATACCATGTTGAGATCACTATTTGCAAGAAAAATACGGGAATTGTAATACATGTAGATTCGTTGGGTAATTTAAAAGATTCCTTTCGTATTCTCAAATGGTAGCACCTAACGGCGTACCAGCCAGACCCGCGCTCGTGTTGATCCTTAAAAAAATACCCGGGCTCCTGTCCTTTTGGTGGCGTGTGTGGTACACACATTAGCCAACCCCAACCAGTCGAGGCTCTGTGTTTCGAGTCGAAATATCTAGCGACCAGAATTCCAGCCCTAGGAAATTGCCCTTATGTCCCTGGTCCATAATGACTACCAATGAACAATGGAGGGATGCTTTAGTAACTAGACAATGTTACCTACCATGCCGAGCACGGTTCAATTCCCTCGGTCGCCGGTACCCAAGGTCACCCGTCAACTCCATTTCCTAGTACTAATAGGAGTACTACACCAGGATGAGCACATAACTGAGCCCCGTTTGTTCGTGCCTAGTACTTGAGTTAATATATCAGGCAATGCACTAGTACGGAGGGATTATCCTTTTAGTATGCATATATAACTTGCGTGAAGTCTAACTAAGAAAAATGTTTGACCAAATCCTTTCTTAAGAAATATTAACATCTACAATTGTAAAGATGTATCGCTTGAATATTTATTGCGTGATGCAGGTTATGATATTGTTTCGAAGCCTGGATTTCAAATTTAAGAAAATCAAAAAGTGACCGGAAAATCATGAAACTGAGCATGGTCTCGTGATATGGCACAAATATGTTGCCTTATTTTTTTGTTCAATTTGAGACAAGGTGCTTATGAGAAGTTGCACAAATGGAGAGCCAAGGTATTTTGGAACAATGACCTGTCACGTTAAGGCGAACGCTTTCACTATTCAAACTATGGGCGTTTACGTGCTACCACGAGTCCCGCTTCTCATCGGCAGGTGCTATCCGAGCAAGCGTGTGAGTCGACGGGAGGCGTGCGAGCAGACATCTGCGCCGGCTGACCGGGAGGCATGCGAGAAGGCCACTGCGCAGGCTCACCGGGAGGCGAGCCCTTTGACCAGGCTCCGCCGCCCACGTTCGTCTCAACTGCCCCAGTTTTAATGGAGCCGGTGCCACAGTTTAAAATCACCCCTGCACTACCCGGTATCGCTACAATCTTCTCTCTTCCTCTCCGATTCTCCTGCCGTCTACCTCCAACCAGCCTGACCTAACCATATGCCATGTCGCATCATAATGCTCTGCCCTTAGTCTTCTAGTTTCCCGAGGAACACACCGCGCTTTGGGACAAGCTTGAACTGGCCTTGCAGGAAGACGCTGCGCCTGTCCCCACTCCCATCGCCCCGAATATGCCACCGCACATCCCCATGGCATTGATGGGATGGGAGCCGCACATTGTCGCCGAGCTTGATGCCACGGGGTTCTATGAGGTCCCCGTCGACTTTCAGGTGCTCGTGCACCTGCCAGCGCATGCAACTGCACGGGCACTGATGCGCGCGCCCGTGCTGATGCCCATGCACACGAATGTCTCCGCCGCGCCGTTGCTAGCGCCTGTCCCCGCGCGGGTGCCAATGCCCCCCTCAGCGGCATGGATGGCCGCCGTCGACCGCTTCCCTGCACCAACGCTAGTTACCTCCTCCTGCCAGTTGACTCGCTCCTGGGGACCAAAGTCCAGAACATTCTGGCCTTCCTTGAAGCTAGGGCCAACTTCCAGGAGTACGCCAACAACGGCGCAAGACGCCGCTGTTGCCGTCGTCCTCGGTCAGTGGCCCGACGAAACACAGAGCACGGCAGAAGAGCCGCTTCCCACCACAAGATGCCGCCGCCGCCGCGTAATCTAAATTTGCCATGAAAAACATTCGGATTGCCATGCTTAAAATCTGAACGTTTATCATTTCTGTTTATTTTTGATCGATCGTCGTATGAATGTAAAGTTGGAGTCAGACTGAATGAAATCTATGGTTTTATCGATTGAATGTTTTGCTAGAGAGGTATCAAGTTAAATATAAAACGTCATCAAGCCACATGTATTCCTTTTCATCGCAAAGATTTCATATTAAATACCACGTCTATTCCAAATACTTGTAGGGCGCAACCAGTCCCCTTGTTCGACCACTAGGCGGTACATCTATTTGTCAATGCATTTAATTATTACAGAGTAGTAGATAAATAGTACAGTACTAAATAACTTGTCAGTCGTGGTCACTTTTGTTCCTAAACTTGTTATGTGTATAATCTATATATATACCATCTATACCAAAGGGGCAGATCCAATAAATCTCGGCCATCAAATCATGTCAATCCAACGACCTAGACTACTTCAATGTCGAGCGCTCAACGCATTTAGTGTGCAGTTAATTTCATGCCAAAAATCATGCTAATCACATAATAACGCGCAAATAATATCCTACTTAATATCCGCATGCACTTAATATACTTCCAAATTAATGTGCATTGCACGTACACATTGACTAGTACTACTTGTACGTGAAACTAGTGCCGTAACTTGTGAAAGCATCCAGATATCCCGCGAGTTCTTCATGTTTGCCCATGCGTCTAAACATAGAAGGGGAAGAGAGAGAGAGAGAGAGAGAGAGAGCGAGAGAGAGCATACATGGAACCCACTAGTAAGTGAAGGCGAATAGTACGTGCTAACGAGCCGGTCCCACTAATGTACTAAAAATAATGTTAAAACATGTTATCCATTAAATAGGATGTGGTAATATAAAAACATTATATCAACAAAGGTGGGGTACAACAAACATTATTGTACTATGTTGCCTATGGATGTGCGGCTTGAAGGCCCTTGTCACATGTTCGATCCTCGTCCTTTTTGATTTTTCATTTATATATGGGTCCAAATTTCTTCCATGACAGGTGGGCCCCTCGGTGTGTAGTTTGTAGCACTTTA
Organism: Triticum dicoccoides; assembly: GCF_002162155.2. NCBI lineage: Eukaryota > Viridiplantae > Streptophyta > Magnoliopsida > Poales > Poaceae > Triticum > Triticum dicoccoides. Next base: position 384,244,091 of record NC_041391.1, read on the forward strand.
ATTTGTAGGTAGGAATTTGTTCCATTACAGGTGGACTATCGGTGTGTAGTTTTGTAGCTTATTTGTAATAATTAAAGAGAACAATAGAGGTTTTTGAAAAAATACCATGGTACGACGTTGAAGGTGAGAAAGAATGTGGGAGAGAGTAATGACCGGGCCAGAGGAAAATCAATTGGGGGAGGTGCGGGGGTTTCAACGGTGTTTGGAGTAGTTATGGGCTGAATGGTATGAAAATATAACCTAAACCAACCGGAATAAATGCCTTCACAAACTAATCCAAGGTTGGAGTCCCCCTCGCAATGTAAATACCTTCGGCTCTACGAGTGACGGAGAGATAGCTTCAATGTGTGGAAGATACGGTGTGAGAAAGCGAGGTCAATCGAGACACGGATAGATAGAGAGACAAAGTGAGTGTGGTCCGGCATTCGTTGAAAAGATATATATGCTCTGGAGAGATATTGTCCGATTGAGATTTTGGGTAGGGTAACGGCTGTAATATAGAGCTTGAGAGATGATCCAGTCAGGGACATGTAGATATACTTTGTGTGTGGGAGGATGCAAGGTCAATTGATTACATATATAAAGGGAGAGAGATTGAGTGAGTGTGGGTCGTCATGCGATCGAAAGAGTGAGATGGGTTGGAGAGAGTGACCTAGATAGACAATGTGGGTGAGAGAGTATACAATATGAATATGTTGAATTGGGCTCAAACATAGATATATCATTTGCGTCCGAGAAAGAGTGAGGTCAATCGAGACATACAAAGATATATATATATATATATATATATATATATATATATAGAGAGAGAGAGAGAGAGAGAGAGAGATAGAGGAAGCATGGCCTGCCATGAGGTAGAAAGAGTGGGAGCGGCTTCGATGGACTAACGTAGATAGACAATCTGCGTGAGAGAGTATAGAGTGTGTCGATCGAGGCACGAATAGGGAGATATATCATTTCTGTGTGAAAGAAAGCGAGGTTAATCGAGACTAGATAAACAGAGTGAGATTGAGCGAGTGTGGCCCGCCCTGCGAAAGAAAGAGTGAGATAGTCTTGAGAGAGTGACCTAGATAGACAACGTGAGTGCGTGCGCATGACAGGGGGCATCTACATAGGCAATGCATGTATCTAGTGAGAGAGGGTGGGAGGAAGAGAGAGAGAGAGAGAGAGCTCGACATGGAGTGCAATGGCGGGTGTGTGAGGTAGATACCTTTGGTAACAGAGTGGAAAAGGGGGTTGTGTAGTTGAGAGAGTTAGAGATCGAAACATGGAGAGAAAAAATGAACGTATGTCGAAAACCGATAGCTTCCTAAGGTGGTTAGGAGAGGAAGATTGATGGATACATGAAGTATGTAGCGTGTGTACCGAGGGGGGTGGAGCTAAAAACAACATTTGAACGTAGATAGTACGAGACTTAATATCGGCGTTTCAATTTAGTGTACATTGTAAGATTTGAATTGAGGACCATGCATATGGCTTCCATAATTATTTCAAATTCGTGCCATACTAGGTTTGGAAAAGTTGACATTGACTCAATTGTTGTGCTATTTTGTAGGTCATATGTTTGAATCCATCCAAAGTTTTCTCACTACCATGGTGTTCATCATATACATATGAATTTGTATTAAAAAAGTAGCATGGATACCGTGCAATGAGAAATCCACATTAGAATTGGAGATCACTATGCGACACACACTCTAATTCAAATAACTATTCATTAATTAATTTATAGGATCTCATTTCGAATAACTAATTATTTGCAAGGAAAACACTGGCATGGTAATACAGATAGATTCATTTGCAAATGGAATAAGATTCGTTTGCATCCTCAAATCTAGGCGCACCAGGCAGACCAGGGTCGTGTCGTGGTGGTTGCGTGTGTTGTACGGACGCTAGCACCCGACAACCCACCCCCTCCCCCCCGCCCACCCAAAAAAAGAACGACCACAAAATAAGTTCACGCTTCCACATTTCGGATTAAAATATCTGGCGGGCCCAATTCCAGCCCTACAAATCTCCCATCCCCACCGTCCCCTTCCGCGCCCAGAGTGCCCAAATCCCTAATTTGCTGCCAAACCAAGAAAAGTTCGAAAGCCCCTCATCTCGCCTCTTTCCCCACCTCTGTATCGGATGACGACGATGAAGACGATGGTCGCGCTTCACCACCGCACCGGAGCTACCTCATCTACGCCCTCGTCCACCGCACCGGGTGGTCCACCGACAAAGTCAGCCGTCGCGACTGACGTGCCTCACAGACACCGACTTCCACCACATTAGGTGCACTTCACCGACGCTGTCTCCCACCTTACCGGGGCTACTTCACTGAGCACATCGTCGCACATCCGCCCCCCGAGGCCGTTGGGGTTCACCAATGGTCTCATCCACCGCATCGTAGCGCTCCACTGGCACTCAAGATTTGCATCCATGTGTGGCCAGCCAGCGCATCACCCTCAACGGCTCTGAAGTGACCCGCACTCTAGCTAGGCGAGCATGCCCAAACGCCTGCCCGAACTAGGTATCCACATATCACTCCCTTGTGCACTGTTTCGACGATGTTTGGATATCCTTTCACTGCTCTCTTAGCTTACGCGCCTGTGCAACTCTGACTTTAACTCTTATTTCTTCTGGAGGTATCATCCGAAACAAGCAAAACTATACTTTGGCAAAGCATGACGGTGCTACGGGATCTGGTACACATCCTGCACACCGGTATAACCTTATAAGTACCTGTCCTCTGGTACAACAGCAAGGTAGATTCCTCTTATTTGATCAACCATCCGCCATGTCAAAAATGCTGAGGGGGATGTAGGAGTACAAGGCCTGCACATCCAAGCAAGTAGTAACATGGACTTGTACATGGAACATCCCAAGCGCAAGCAGAGCTGCAGTGAGCCTGTATAACAAGCTAGCGTAAGTTCCTGCATTTCATTTAGTTCGTACTGGCCTGTGTGTATGATTTATATGCAGTGGCGGATCCAAGAATTCAAGTTACCAGGGGCAAAAATTTAACTTAAAAAATACGAAGGCACTTGCACTCCGGAAATCAACATAACTTGAGAAATGTGAAGCTACATGCACTTTGAAAACCAGCTTATGATCCAAAGTAGTTCCAGATTATAAAACACTAAATGATGTAAGCACCAAAAAACACAAAGTGCAACATGGTGTACAAGGACTACTAACATGGTCTGTACCTGCTTGAATTATTCGTTCTCTGGCTGAAAATATCGAAGTGTAATTACACCTATAACCATTGCGTAAACTACATATCAATATATCTATCCCGCACAAGTATGCCAATAGTTTCAAACAACAAATTAGAAAAGTATTTATGCTATGTTGTCATGATACAGAGACTTCATGGTAGATGGCCTCGACGTTTCCTCGAGCCATGAAAATGTAGTACAATTTGCTTGTCATCAACGCATGCAAATCTCTATGTCTCTGTCAACATTGTAGATCATCATTAGACACTAAATCCTTCAATGGGAGCTTGCAAAATGCTTGCATTAAATCCCTCATTAGACACTATATGTTCATCACCAGGAGCATGTAAAATGTTTGCATCAAATCCTTCATTAGTAGTCTGTTCATTAGACACATCAGGCTCAAGAACAACATGAGCTTGTATGTTTGCACCGGAAACTTGATTAGATACATCAGGTTCAGTCAGTTCAATATTGATTGGGGAGTTATAAAATAAGCAGAAATTGGTTTCATTTTCTCATAGATTCCCTACATACAAGCACTTTTACAACACCGTCAGGTTTAACTATTGGCCAGAAATTCAACAGTTAAATTAGATATAATCAGGGATGTGATGCACCTGCTCGGTGCGCACGCTACTCTTGCAAGATATGACTGTCCGTTTGTGCAAGCTCGATGCCATGCCCGTGTTGCCACCGCTGCCTCCCACACAGGCTACACCCAGGGTTGGATCTTCATCTTCTTGTCCTTCCATTCACTTGATGCCTGGTGACCGATGTCCAATGAGGGTGCGAGGAAGTGTTGTGTTGGTCTATCTAGCGGCGGCTAGGTTAGGAGCGAACCTGACTCGAGGCTGGAGTGAATGAATTGGACTTTTTCCTATTGTCGATCGATATGGGAGGCGCTCGTTTGGGCCGCGAGCCTTCTATAGGGCCTGCCTTGCACTTATGTTTTAGCCCCAACTCAAAATCCATGCAACGCTGCCATATGCTGACATCCCTTAGCATCTCTCCCCTGAGATCGACTTGTGCCTTCTCCTTGTGCTTTGGCAGGCGCAGCTCCTTCGAACTTGTCTCCAATCGATGCAATGCTTCCTCTATCCAATTTTCTCTTGCTGCCCACCATCTACAACGCAACCCTGACATGTCCTCCGAAACCACCGATCTGGGATTCCAAAGCAATGGATCCTCTCTAAAACACATGTGGGTTTCGCTTAAAGGCAGCAATGGTGTGGGCCGCAGCGAGAGGGCAGCCTGCGGGACGCTGGGATCTAAGGGATTGTCCATGACGGGATCCTCCATGGCGGGATCCAATGGGGGAGGCGGGGAGGCGAGCGTAGGCGCTGGGAGAGCCCTACAAGGCTAAGATAAAGATAAGACTACTCCACTTCATCCATATTTAAATACAAAGGCCACCAATAGTAACCCAGGCAAAAATTGATCATGTTGCTTGCATGTTGGTTTATTTGCCCCTTTTGTATTGTGTGCCAAATTTTGACCAAAATTTAACTAAGAAAATATTAATGCATGTCACCAAAAATTATATCATTGGAGTCGCATTTGAGCATAGTTTTAGATGATATTACTTTTTATGACATGCATAAATATTGTGTTATTTAAAATTATGGTGAAAAATTGGCACAAAATATGAAGGAGACCAATGGAAGTAGCAACCCATGATTTAACTACTCGCATGCACGCACTGGAGTAGTAAGTCCATTCTCAAGTACTTCCTCCCTCACGTCCACTCAATTTGCATGGGCTATATTAATTGACCATCCATTAAGTGAACGACTTTATGCACGTCAAATTATCACATGAGGTGGATCTTCGTACAAAAATGCGTTCCACTGTGTACCCACGTGTGCATGCGAGGGAATGAGTGTGTGCGTGCACATCTTCCCTTCATGCACACACACCGCCAGTGTGCATGAGAGAGGACGAGTACATTCTTCTGGAACCGGCAACACGTCACTATGATCAATCCACACAAGAAGGTCGGGAAAACATCTCCACAGGTGCCAAGTGGGTTCATGGATGCCCCCACATCATTTTAATCATAACATATTAACTGAAAAAGGGAGAGACCCTGTGTAGCATGCCACTAGAATTCTAATTTTCGTGTTTTGCACATACTGGAAGTACTAGTAAGGTACACGTGCATTGCACGCATGAGATTTGGCAACCAGATTGTGAATTAATACCACACTATAGCATGTAAGCTTTGAGTCATATATGCATGATGAATATGTTCATTTAATTCTTATAGTTCATCTCATTCAAAATCAATTAGTTTTATAAAAAAGTTAATCTTGTTTAAGATTCATGGAATTATGCATTGTAAAGCATAAAGTAAAAACAAATAATGGCAATTCATTTAGAAAAAAAGAAGTTTGGGCAATTTTGATATGGAAGATTCTAGAACAAAGAATAAGTGCTTGTGTTTTGAGGTTTGTGCAGTATGCTTAAGTTCAACCATGGAGTCTTCAAAATTGTACATGTGGCAGAATCTCATGGAATGTAGATGATATCCAATGGCCAGTAGTGCTCGGATTTGCCATCTCTACACCGTAGTATTCGCTTCATCCAATGGCCATCTTTCAAAGTTATGCACACACTATATCGGGGTATAGATATAGATATAGATATAGAGGTATATATATAGACTCGTGGGACATCATCTAAAGCCTTTCTACAATGCACATCTCTTTGTGCAAATGTGGTCCACCATGCACCCGCGTGTTTGTATGCGGGAACAAGTGCGTGTGTGCACCTCTTCTCTTTCATACATGTAGTCCATGTGTGTGAGAGATACTGAGATATGGTGAGGGAATACGTGTCAATGCAATTTGTGTGAAAGAGAGGCCTATATACATACATGTATGTGCATGAGGCCGGGGTGATATACGAGAAGGGAGGGGAAGGGTCGACTGCGTGAGATATCGATAGAGACAGATAGAGGGAAGAGCTCTATGAGTGTACAAGCACGGGGATATGGGGGGGATTGTTGGAATATGGTGCGAGGGGCCAAGTGGAGGGAGACTTGGAAGGAGTGTGCACGTATGAGATCGATATTTAAAGAGAGGGGGCGAGAACATGCACAGTTGCGCACAGTGGAGGAGCCATGAAAATTGAATGAGCTAGGGTGCCAAGCATTGCTAATCCTTGATGGGGAGTGCCAATTCATCAGCTTAAACCATTTTTCCAGAAATTTATCTACTGATCACATTTAGATTAGCCTCAATATAGTGATGTTAGGGGGCCAGGGCCCTTGCTGCCCCCATCTTCGGAACTATGTGCGCGTCTGAGAGATGAAGCAGAAGGCATGGATGATGAGAGGGAGACGACAGATAGATAATGTGTGTGTATTAGGTATGTAGTCCGATATAGAGAGGTAGATTGATTGATGTGTATGTGTGAAAGAGGATGAGACCTGACTAGAGATATAGATCGATCGGTTTGTGTGGAAAACTGGGAAAGACCTAGCTATATATACACACATGGAGGAACACCGATTGTTGCGCATGCATGTGAGAGCTAAAGAATGCCCAAAGTGATGAAGAGGGGGAGGTGTGTGTGTGTGTGTGTGTGTGTGTTCCATGCATGGGAGACCAACCTATAGAAAAAGATTGCGTGTGTGCGATGGATAATGCCGAGTGGTAGTGTGTTTGCATGCATGCACGAGATAAAGTTAGTGGTACAACTATAAATGCAAGGTGACTGTGTGGGTGTAAAAGACTTGGTGAGGTCATAATCAATGTAAAGTTGAATTCAAATTTTTGAATAAGAGATCATGATGTTTGAATCCCATGCATGCATGAATATAATTGAGATATGCATGGTGTGGTTTTGAAATGAGCATGTTATACTGTATACACATTGAACAAGGTCAAACTGATTTGAATTTGAGATACCAACGGCAGGCATCGTTTGGCCACAATGCATCCATGCATGGACGGATTATTCAAATTCGAGATGATGGGTGGCTTTCACCGCTCATATCTAAATGGTGTGTGTGTGTGTGTGTGTGTTGGGCGTGTTAAACACATTGTACATAGTATCATACATGGTTTACATTCCAAACATCTAGCTAGAGCATACATGTACTATGATTTGAATTCAACATTAAATGGATACATATATTTGAATTCGAGATCGTATGTACATGTAGTTCATATTTATATGGGAATTTACTACTCCTATATTCATATCATGTGTTGTGAAGATAATATTTACATGGTTGTATTACTAACCTGAGTACAACCTCATTCAAACATGGAAGATGTACTCAAATTTAGTCCATATGCTAGAAAGTACGAATTGTTTTTATTGTTGAGGGAAGTCAAATTGATTTGGTACTGTACACGTTAAGTTTGTTCTCCCTTTATTTTAGTTT
>NC_041391.1:384256467-384259834 GCF_002162155.2 Triticum dicoccoides
ATTTGTAGTAATATAGTAAGGACATGGCTCTCTCTAGTGGGGTGCGAATTGCCTTTTATTTTGTTTTTTGTACAATTAAGATTTTTCTCCCAAAATTTCAAGTCGCGCCTTGTTATGCCAAAATTTCAAGCTAGCATCTCTGTCTATTGTGCTGTGAAATTCCCGCCTCTTCAACTCGCGCCTTGTTATCCCAAAATTTAAGATATCTCTATGTCTCATTGTGCTCCGAAAATTCCCTCCATCTCAATCCGCGCCTTCTATCCCAAAATGACAACACGCGCTAAGACTCCCACCTCCTGTGAAATCCCGACACACAAAATTCTCGTGATACTCCTGAACCGAAAGAACCGCGTAGTTCAAATCGATGGGGGTACTTTTGTAACTTACCTCACATTTCAGACAAGCGCATCCCTAAGCCATGGTCCCCCCTCCGATCACCTCGGCCCCCCATTCATACACTAAGGCCGAGAAAACCCCCGAAGCCCATACCCTCCTCCGTCCGCCACCCTGCCAGAGCCTCTTCCCCAGGAACATCGTTCACCGCAATAGCTCGATGTCCCTCATCCACTTCACTAGATGAGGATCCATTGTCTATCTCATCGTCCCACCGGTGCAGCCACCCCGTCCTCCACCTCCAAAGAGCTGCCCGACATTCGCCTCGTCTATCATGCCACCTCCATTCCCACAACGCCATCTTCACCTGCACCACCGGAAGAGCAGCACCATCACTGATTCCTCGGATGAAGTTGAGGCCTAATCAGTGCCAGCAAAGAGGTTCTACACTAATTGCTGCATTTTCTTCTTGATTCGATCTCACAGTGCTGCCGACTGGTGGTGCAACAAACCCTAGGGTATGTTGCCCGGAATGTACATAGGCTCGAGGGCATGTTCACAGCATCCAAGACGAGGCCAAGTAGAAGAGATAGCTCTTTGAGGAATCAAAGGGAGGATCAAGAAGACCAAGACGAGCCAAAGGAGCAAGATATCACTAAGGAAAAACCTCCATTGCCGGGCAGGCGAGCTCGGTCAGGTCGAGGACGCACTAAAGACAATTCCCAAGACACCCCTGACAGGCTTGTTGGGAACCACTTCAAACAAAAATACACTTATGTGATGATACGTGTTTGTCACAGTAGGTCACGTTTTTTGTCATGCATGCACATCCATAACGATTTTATGACAGAATCAAGATAGTCATACCTGTGCTGTCGTAAAAGTGTTCCATGACAATACCAAAATTACCATCACGGAAGTGTCCACTTCCATGACGATAAATGTCGTGTCATGGAAGTGCTTTCGTCAAGGGTAATAGACACGTAGCATCCACAGTAATAGGTCACCGTTAAGCTATCGGGTTCCGGTTTGGATCCGATAACCCGTTAACAGCCCAGACCAATGGGGGTTTTCCACGTGTAAAATCATCATTGGCTGGAGGAAACATGTGTCGGCTCCTCGGTGGGCCAGATGTCGTCCGTCCAATGGAGGAGACATGCCTATGATACGTCGACACGTGGCAGGGCCCAACCGAGGCCCATATAGGTTAAAAAGGCCGGCCCAGTCAAAGGCCCGTAGTATTTACATAGGTACTAGTGGGCCCGCCCAACAATGGCATGTTTAAACATGGCCTATTACGTCTTGAGCTTGCGTTGGTTTTCCTTGAAGAGGAAAGCGTAAGTATTTCCCTCAGCTTTTGAGAACCAAGGTATCAATCCAGTAGGAGGCTCCTCAAAAGTCCCATGCACCTACACAAACATACAAAGAACTCACAACCAATGCAATAGAGGGGTTGTCAATCCCTTCACGACCACTTGCGAAAGTGAGATCTAATAAAGATAGTATGATAAGATAAATATATTTTTGGTATTTTATAATATAGATGCAAAAAGTAAAGATGCAAATAAAAGTAGATTGGAAGCAAATATGATGATAAAAGATAGACCCGGGGGCCATAGGTTTCACTAGAGGCTTCTCTCATGATAGCATAAGTATTACGGTGGGTGAACAAATTACTATCGAGCAATTGATAGAAAAGCGAATAATTATGAGATTATCCAGGCATGATCATGTATATAGGCATCACGTCCGTGACAAGTAGACCGACTCCTGCCTGCATCTACTATTATTACTCCACACATCGACCGACTCCTGCCTACATCTAGAGTATTAAGTTCATAAGAATAGAGTAACGCCTTAAGCAAGATCACATGATATAGAGGGATAAACTCATGCAATATGATATAAACCCCATATTTTTATCCTCGATGGCAACAATACAATACGTGCCTTGTAACCCTTTCTGTCACTGGGTAAGGACACCGCAAGATTGAACCTGAAGCTAAGCACTTCTCCCATGGCAAGGAAGATCAATCTAGTAGGCCAAACCAAACTTATAATTCGAAGAGACTTGCAAAGATAACTCAATTATACATAAAAGAATTCAGAGGAGATTCAAATATTTCTCATAGATAAACATGATCATAAACCCACAATTCATCGGATCTCGACAAACACACCGCAAACAGAGTTTACATCGAATAGATCTCCACAAGAGAGGGGGAGAACATTGTATTGAGATCCAAAAAGAGAGAAGAAGCCATCTAGCTAATAACTATGGAGCCGAAAGTCTGTGGTAAACTACTCACAACTCATCGGAGGGGCTATGGTGTTGATGTAGAAGCCCTCCGTGGTCGATTCCCCCTCCAGTGGAGCACCGGCAAAGGCTCCAAGATGGGATCTCGCGGATACAGAAGGTTACGGTGGTGGAAATTGTGTTTCGTTGGCTCCCTGGATGTTTTCAGGGTACGTAGGCTTATATAGGAGGAAGAAGTACGTCGGTGGCCGCCCGAGGGGCCCACGCGACAGGGGGGCGCGCCCTATAGGGGGGGGGGGGCGTGCCCTACCCTCTCGTGGCCGCCTCGGGTGCTTCTTGACTTGCCACTACTGGAATCAGCTACTTTGCCATCTGCTAGCTCTTTGCCGTCAGCTAGCAGACGGCAAAGAAGCTCTTTGCCATCTGCTACCCGAAAGCAGACGACAAAGAACTGGGTGATGGCAAAGAAAGCCTTTGCCATCAGCCTGTTCTTTGCCGTCCGCTAGCAGACGGCAAAGAGGGAGGGGGGGCCACTGAGGAGCTGGTTAAAAAATACTTAACGTCCCCCCGCTTTGCCGTCCGCAGTAGACGACAAATATGAACAAAAGCGGACGACAAAGGAGGGCGGACGACAAAGGCAACCCTAACTAACCTAACTAACGGCCGAGCCCCCTCCCCCGCCCGTTACTCATCTCTTCTCCCTCGACCTCCTCCGCCCCCGCCCCCGCCGCCCCCGCCCCCGCCGCCCGGCGCCGCCCCCGCCCTCGCTGCCCCCGC